>NC_091977.1:202103449-202403449 GCF_044704955.1 Pristiophorus japonicus | reverse complement strand
CTCTGTCTCAACCATTCCTTTTGGCAAAATATTTAATGCTCTGACAACCATTTCAGCAAAGATTTTTTTCCAACCTCCCTCCTTCCTTTCCTATTGACAATGTTAAATTCGTATGCTCTTCTCGCTGATTAGAGGAAACGGCCTTTCCCAAATCACCCAATCAAACCCCTTCATAATTCAAAAAACCTCATCATAAAACCTAAAATGCAAATGACTTTTTTTGTCGCATTATTGTCTCACACTTCTCCATATTATATTGCATAGCCAGCTATCTGCCCATTCCACCAACCTACCTGTGTCTTCCTCATGTCTTTTCCAGTCCTCCTTGTTTGACAGACAGATTAGGTGAGTGGGCAAAACTATGGCAAATGGAGTTCAATGTGGTCAAGTGTAGGTCATCCACTTTGTACTGAGGAAAGATGATGGGCCAGATTTTGCTCTCAAAATAACAGTGAGGCTAATGTGCTCACCATTATTCACGGGTAAATGCAGCTCAGGAAGGATGTATGGCCGAGGAGGGATGCAGCAAGATTTACTAGAATACTGGGGCTTAGAGGGTTAAATTATGAGGATCGGTTGCATAAACCCAGCTTGTATTCCTTTGAGTATGGAAGATTGAGGGGTGATCTGATCGAGATGTTTAAAATGTTAAAAGAATTCGATGGGGCAGATACAAAGAAACTATTTCCTCTGGTGGGGGATTCAAGAACAAGGGGGCATAATCTTAAAATGAGAGCTAAGCCATTCACAAACGAAATCAGGAAGTACTTTTTCCACAAAAACAGTAGTAGCAATCTGGATTTCCCCACCCCCCCAAAAAAAAAGACTGTGGATGCCGGGACATTGGAGCGTACAAGACTGTGATAGATAGATTTTTGTTAGGTAACGGTAGCAAGCAATGTTCCCTGTCATTGTTTTAACGCTGCGCGGCCCCTTTAAGGGGCTGTACAGCCCAAGCAAAATACTCAGCATGTGCGGTTTTAGCTTTGAAAAGCCGTCAAGCCGGCTGCGCGGGATTTCCGGAGTGCTGCGCGGCCACGTGGCTGCACAGCTTAAAGGGAGCATTGATAACTCAGGATATGGAGCAAAGCCTTGTAAATGAAGTTGAGACGTAGATCAGCCATGATCTAATGGAATGGTGGAGCAAGCCTGAGGGACTGAATGACCCACTCCTGTTCCTATGTTGCTATGAATTTAAGTGAATGGTCTGCACTACACTGCCTTCTATAATGATAATAGCCAGCCCATAGGATACAAAAACAATTGAATCATTATTAATTGCTTTTACCAGAGGTCTAAATTTTTTGGTGTGACCCAGATACAGATGGACTCTTTTGAACTGTCAAGAATAAAACAATTTATAAAAAACTGGAAAAGAAAATGAAATCTTGCAAGAATACCTGCAATGAAGCAATGAGGATCTTGGTTTTGGAGCAGTGCGAATGGGAGGCCTGTCATCTGCATTAAACCAAAAAGCAAATTACAGTCACTTTTTAATCTGTAACTTACTTACACAATCTTTGACAATGGGCCGTAATTTGAGGCCCCTACTGGCGTGTAGGAGGTGTGCACGGACACGCAAGTTCTGGGTATTTGTGTGCGAAGTGCATGCGCGAAAACCCGGAACTTGCAATCTGTCAAGAAAACACATCCCCGGGAAAAGGGCATCCGAGGACGGTGAACTTGTGCTCAGTGAATGTCCGTGAAATTTTTACACCTGGTAAAAGGCGTAAGGGTAAGAGTTTAAAAAAACATAAAAATAACATTTTATCAATCATTTATATATTAAAGTCCCTGGGCAATGAGCAAAGTTTACTTTTAGATCCGTTACATGTAAATTTATTTTTCCAAAAATTTAATTTTTGTTTTAAATGTTTGTTTAATCAATTTTAAATATGTAATATTTTTTTAATTTGAAGTGTAGATGGAATTTTTTGGGGATATTCCCATTCATGCTTATGGGTACATGAACATACAAAAGCCCCATAAGCATGATAGGGGATTTTCTTCTTTCAGTCATTGTGCTGGTCCATTTGATCACAGGGGCACTTGCGAACTACGTGCACCCCTGGGCATACATGGGTCTCTACCCGTGGGTACCCGGGGAGGCCCTGGACCATGAATCTCCATACCTCCTGGACCACTGGGTAGACGGACATATTATTTGCGGATTGGAAGCCTCCGATCCCAAATTCAGGTACAAAAATAACTTTCTCCACTCACCTGCTAAGTTCATCTGGTTGATATTTAAAAGAACTGAAACATATAAAGAAAAATCTGTTGTAATACAGTAATAAGCAATGCTCTAAATACTGACTGAGTGTAGCACACTACGCACTAAACACTGACCGACTCTATCACACTGTGCACTAAACACAGACCGACTGTATAATACTGTGCTCTAAACACTGACCGACTATCATGCTGCGCACTAAACACTGACGGACTGTATCATACTGCGCACTAAACACTGACCGACTGTATCATACTGCGCACTAAACACTGACCGACTGTATCATACTGCGCACTAAACACTGACCGACTGTATCATACTGTGCACTAAACATTGACCGTCTGTATCATACTGTGCTCTAAATACTGACTGTGACTGCATCACACTATGCACAATCACCTCTGGCACAGTCACTTTAAATTATGTAGCACCATTTGCTGCGTCAGTGTAACAGCAGAATAGGATAATCAGAACAGAAAGGTGGAGAGGTATCGGAGCAAAGATGCACACTCCTGGAGTGCAACAATGGGCTTGAATAGAATAGTAAATTCCATCATTACATACTGTTCTGCAAAATGTTACATATAATAGACAATTCTCCTGTAAACATTATGATGTTTATGATTCACGATACTAACAACCTCATATTTATATGACAGTCATATATTTGGATGTTTCTGTTGGTCCACAAAAAAGTTTAGTCTGTTTTGGGAGTATGCAGAGATAAGATTGTTAATTTGTTAAGTGAGCTTATTGCATACCTCACCAGCAAAAGGCCCCCAAACCATATGCCATAAACCTGCATTAGGTGCTCTGTTTATGAACAAATAGGCTTTGCTTCAGTAAAAAAGAAATCATTCATTGAGGGCGGAACTAATTGAATAACCTTAAACACCTCCTTTGTGGAAGCACACAAGCTTATAACCAATGACTAGGGACTGCACCTATGTTACTGTCAGTCATAGAACATAGAAACGTAGAAAATAGGTGCAGTAGTGGGCCATTCGGCCCTTCAAGCCTGCACCACCAATCAATATGATCATGGCTGATCATTCACCTCAGTACCCCAGTCCTACTTTCTCTCCATATCCCTTGATCCCTTTAGCCGTCAGGGCCACATCTAATTCCTTTTTGAATATATCTAACGAACTGGTCTCAACAGCTTTCTGTGGTAGAGAATTCCACAGGTTAACAATTCTCTGAGTGAAGAAGTTTCTCCTCATCTCGGTCCTAAATGGCTTACCCCTTATCCTCAGACTGTGACCCCTGGTTCTGGACTTCCCCAACATCGGGAACATTCTTCCTGCATCTAACCTGTCCAATCCCGCAGAATTTTACATGTTTCTATGAGATTCCCTCTCATTCTTTTAAATTCCAGTGAATATAGTCGATCCAATCTTTCTTCATATGTCAGTCCTGCCATCCCGAGAATCAGTCTGGTGAACCTTTGCTGCACTCCCTCAATAGCAAGAATGTCCTTCCTCAGATTAGGAGACCAAAACTGAACACAATATTCAAGGTGTAGCCTCACCAAGGCCGTGTACAACTGCTGTAAGACTTCCCTGCTCCTAAAATCAAATCCTCTCGCTATGAAGGCCAACATGCCATTTGCCTTCTTCACCGCCTGCTGTACCTGCATGCCAACTTTCAATGACTGATGTACCATGACACCCAGGTCTCATTGCATCTCCCCTTTTCCTAATCTGTCACCATTCAGCTAATATTCTGCCTTCCTGTTTTTGCCCCCAGAGTTGATAACCTCTCACTTATCTACATTATACTGCATCTGCCATGCATTTGCCCACCCATCTAACCTGTCAAAGTCACCCTGCAGCCTCTTACCATCTTCCTCACAGCTCACACTGCCACCCAGCTTAGTGTCTGTCCTCTGCAAACTTGGAGATATTACATTCAATTCCTTCATCTAAATCATTAATGAATATTGCAAATAGCTGGGGTCCCAGCACTGAGCCTTGCGGTACCCCACTAGTCACTGCCTGCCATTCTGAAAAGGACCCGTTTATTCCCACTCTTTGCTTCCTGTCTGCCAACCAGTTCTCTATCCACGTCAAAACATTACCCCCAATACCATGTGCTTTAATTTTGCACACTAATCTTTTGTATGGGACCTTGTCAAAAGCCTTTTGAAAGTCCAAATCCACCACATCCACTGGTTCTCCCTTGTCCACTCTACTAGTTACATCCTCAAAAAATTCGAGAAGATTTGTCAAGCATGCTTTCATAAACCCTTTCATAAATCCATGCTGACTTGGACCGATCCTGTCACTACTTTCCAAATGTGCTGCTATTACAATTTTAATAATTGATTCCAACATTTTCCCCATTACCAATGTCAGGCTAACTGGTCTATAATTCCCTGTTTTCTCTCGCCCTCCTTTTTTACAAAGTGGGGTTACATTAGCTACCCTCCAATCCATAGGAACTCATCCAGAGTCTATAGAATGTTGGAAAATGACCACCAATGCATCCACTATTTCTAGGGCCACTTCCTTAAGTACTCTGGGATGCAGACTATCAGGCCCTGGCGATTTATTGGCCTTCAATCCCATCAATTTCCCCAACACAATTTCCTGACTAATAAAGATTTCCTTCAGTTCCTCCTTCTCGCTAGACCCTCGGTCCCCTAGTATTTCCGGAAGGTTATTTGTGTCTTCCTTAGTGAAGACCGAACCAAAGTATTTCTTTAATTGGTCTGCCATTTCTTTGTTCCCCATTATAAATTCACCTGATTCTGACTGCAAGGGACCAACATTTGTCTTCACTAATTTTTTTCTCTTCACATATCTATCGAAGCTTTTGCAGTCAGTTTTTAATGTTCCCTGCAAGCTTACTCTCATACTCTATTTCTCCCCTCCTAATTAAACCCTTTGTCCTCCTCTGCTGAATTCTAAATTTCTCCCAGTCCTAAGGTTTGCTGCTTTCTCTGGCCAATTTATATGTTTCTTCCTTGGATTTAACATGATCCCTAATTTCCCTTGTTAGCCATGGTTGAGCTGCCTTCCCCTTTTTATTTTTCATCAGACAGGGATGTACAATTGTTGTAGTTCATCCAGTTGATCTTTAAATGTCTTCCATTGTCTATCCACCGTCAGCCCTTTAAGTATCATCTGTCAGTCTATCCTAGCCAATTCATACCATCGAATTTACCTTTCTTTAAGTTCAGGACCCTAGTCTCTGAATTAACTGTGTCACTCTCCATCTTAATGAAGAATTCTACCATATTATGGTCAATCTTCTCCAAGGGGCCTCGCACAACAAGATTGGAAATTAATCCTCTCTCATTACACAACACCCAATCTAGGATGGCCAGCTCTCCAGTTGGTTCTTCGACATATTGGTCTAGAAAACCATCCCTTATACACTCCAGGAAATTTCTCCTCCACCGTATTGCTACCAGTTTGATTAGCCCAATTATTAAAGTCACCCGTGACAACTGCTATACCTTTATTGCACGCATCTCTAATTTCCTATTTGATGTCATCCCCAACCTCACTACTTCATTAGGATAGTGTTATAAATTGATATTGGCCCTGAAATTCCGGCCTCCCTGGGCCCGTACGAAATTTGTATAGATCCGGGAATGCATCGGAAAAGCCGGTTTACGGCGCGCCATGTGAATGTGCTGAAAACTGGCTTTTCCGATCTGTCAAGTTTCTGGCTTGACAGGTCCTCCGCAGATCGGGAGCGAGGACATTTGTAGGTGAATATTTCTGATATTTATGCATACAAATGTCCTCAAAAATTTAAAAAAACACAAAAACATATAAAAATGTAGTTATTAAAACATATTTTATCATTAAAAACCCTCCCCACAATGGTAAGTTTATTTTAAAAAACTTTTAAAAATCAGGAAAATATATATTTTTTTAAGACATTAATAACTTTAATTTAAATGAATGTAGTGTATATTTTCTATTTTTTATTACTGTTTTGGGTGGGGTGTTTGGGTGGGGGGTTTCTCATTCATAGTAATAGGAGTTTAGGACCCTGCGGAACTCCTATTACTATGAATGAGAATATACTATACCTGATTGGCTGCCCAGAGCCATGTGACTCCAGCTCCAGGCCTGCGCAGGTCCCGACGTGCACGTGCTGCGACGCGCAGTCAGCTCAGGCCACAGCATCGGAAAGTCGGACATGGGCAGCAGCTTAAGGTAGGTGCGTATTTTTTCATCTAAAATACCCGCGGGAAGGCCAAAACGGAATTTCAGGGCCATAATATTGGTAACATTGAAATAAAGTTTTTTGTGAACACAATGTCTCCCAAAAGGAAAACTGTAATTCGAAAGAAAAGAAAAACAGAACAGATTGCAGTTCCTACCTTTATTATTCATGTAACTGGGTTCAGATTCTTTCATGGCTGAGCTTCTGCTGCTCCCCTCTGCTGCAAAAGTAAAACAGATATTATCAAGCAGTCTAGATGTTACATTAGTGAAGATGTCACCTGTAGTCTGTCAACAAATATTTCTCTGTCCGTTCCAAATGCCTTAGACCCGAATTCAGTCCCTGAATTAGAACTAAAACAAAAACAATTGTTTCTGTGCAGGGATAATATCCACCAAGACCACAACTTTAGCTGATTCAACCTCTCCTTTGACTCCCATCCTCCAAACACACCCTCCCCGCAACCCCCCCAGCAAGGGAATGTTACATTCAAATCTAGCACTTCCAATGTCATTTGGGTGAATCTAAACAAATTCATCAAAGACCAAAGACCAAACATGAGACTTTAAATTTGTTTGTCTGATGAATTCCTATATCTACTGAGCCACTGCATGCCTGGTATTTGGCTTCCAAGGCTGTTAATAATGTGTAGTAATTGGTTTCAATGAGTGTTATAGATGCTGGCAGTTTGTCTTGAGAACATGGAATAGAATGAGACAAGGCCAGTCAGCCAATCCAGTCCCCTCTTTGTAACATACCATGTATGATTTATTGAGTCACAAACTTTCAGTAATTTATCCAATCTTTTGAAACAGTGTAGAACAGTAGAGAAAACATTCAAAGGTCAAACTCTGAAACTTCTCCCCACATCCCAAATGTAATTGAGTGAAACTCCTGAGGATATTAATCCAATCTTGACAGCTGCAATCCATAACTGATGTTCCTTTTGTCAGACCAGGCCGGCATGATAGCCCTCTATAAAGTGTTAAACCTTTTTTGCCTCTACTGTACTTTTCCCTGTAATCTTCAACTTCTTTCATAACTAGCTGCTTATTAAAGGAGTTAATTGACGCTACAGGGATTGCAGGGAACATTAAGACGGACTGCAAAAGTTTCGATAGATATGTAAAGAGAAAAAGGTTAATAAAGACAAATGTAGGTCCCCTGTAGTCAGAATCAGGGGAAGTCATAATGGGGAACAAAGAAATGGCAGACCAATTGAACAAGTACTTTGGTTCGGTATTCACTAAGGAAGACACAAACAACCTTTGGGATATAAAAGGGGTCAGAGGGTTTAGTAAGAAGGAGGAACTGAGGGAAATCCTTATTAGTCGGGAAATTGTGTTGGGGAAATTGATGGGATTGAAGGCCGATAAATCCCCAGGGCCTGATGGACTGCATCCCAGAGTATTAAGGAGGTGGCCTTGGAAATAGCGGATGCATTGACAGTCATTTTCCAACATTCCATAGACTCTGGATCAATTCCTATCGAGTGGAGGGTAGCCAATGTAACCCCACTTTTTAAAAAAGGAGGGAGAGAGAAAACAGGGAATTATAGACCGGTCAGCCTGACATCAGTAGTGGGTAAAATGATGGAATCAATTATTAAGGATGTCATAGCAGCGCATTTGGAAAGAGGTGACATGATAGGTCCAAGTCAGCATGGATTTGTGAAAGGGAAATCATGCTTGACAAATCTTCTGGAATTTTTTGAGGATATTTCCAGTAGAGTGGACAAGGGAGAACCAGTTGATGTGGTATATTTGAACTTTCAGAAGGCTTTCGACAAGGTCCCACACAAAAGATTAATGTGCAAAGTTAAAGCACATGGGATTGGGGGTAGTGTGCTGACGTGGATTGAGAACTGGTTGTCAGACAGGAAGCAAAGAGTAGGAGTAAATGGGTACTTTTCAGAATGGCAGGCAGTGACTAGTGGGGTACCGCAAGGTTCTGTGCTGGGGCCCCAGCTGTTTACATTGTACATTAATGAATTGGACGAGGGGATTAAATGTAGTATTTCCAAATTTGCGGGTGACACTAAATTGGGTGGCAGTGTGAGCTGCGAGGAGGATGCTATGAGGCTGCAGAGTGACTTGGATAGGTTAGGTGAGTGGGAAAATGCATGGCAGATGAAGTATAATGTGGATAAATGTGAGGTTATCCACTTTGGTGGTAAAAACAGAGAGACAGACTATTATCTGAATGGTGACAGATTAGGAAAAGGGGAGGTGCAACGAGACCTGGGTGTCATGGTACATCAGTCATTGAAGGTTGGCATGCAGGTACAGCAGGCGGTTAAGAAAGCAAATGGCATGTTGGCCTTCATAGCGAGGGGATTTGAGTACAGGGGCAGGGAGATGTTGCTACAGTTGTACAGGGCCTTGGTGAGGCCACACCTGGAGTATTGTGTACAGTTTTGGTCTCCTAACTTGAGGAAGGACATTCTTGCTATTGACGGAGTGCAGCGAAGGTTCACCAGACTGATTCCCGGGATGGCGGGACTGACATATCAAGAACGATTGGATCAACTGGGCTTGTATTCACTGGAGTTCAGAAGAATGAGAGGGGATCTCATAGAAACGTTTAAAATTCTGACGGGTTTAGACAGGTTAGATGCAGAAAGAATGTTCCCAATGTTGGGGATGTCCAGAACCAGGGGTCACAGTCTAAGGATAAGGGGTAAGCCATTTAGGACCGAGATGAGGAGAAACTTCTTCACCCAGAGAGTGGTGAACCTGTGGAATTCTCTACCACAGAAAGTTGTTGAGGCGAATTCACTAAATATATTCAAAAAGGAGTTAGATGTAGTCCTTACTACTAGGGGGATCAAGGGGTATGGCGAGAAAGCAGGAATGGGGTACTGAGGTTGCATGTTCAGCCATGAATTCATTGAATGGCGGTGCAGGCTTGAAGGGCCGAATGGCCTACTCCTGCACCTATTTTCTATGTTTCTATGTTTCTACATTGACCGATAAATAAATGAGCCATGCCTGGTTTTAATAGGTCTTGCTTTAGTGGCAGCTTTGGTTGAGATTTGCATGATTTTTGCATCATTGCTGGGACTTCAGGATGGTCAGATGGTGGCACCAGGGAACGTTGAATTGGGGCTACTCTTGACATAGGCACTGACTTCATTTGTGCCTTGATGCTTTGACCTTTGGAAATAAGAACAAAGACAAAAAAAAACAGAGGTCACACTTTGGAAATAACTGGATATAACATTGACTCTGTGGTAACCACAACCCAGGATTGGAACTTGGGATGAGCATTGGGATGAATTTAGACTTTGGCTTAGATTTGACTTGGAAAGGTATAAAAGTAAGAATTCTGATGTTTCTGACCCACTGTACAGGTTATTAAGTGGTTTCAAGGTTACTGACTAGTAATATCCACGAGAACTACTGCCATTCTGACTTTTGTATCGAGGCTTCTGAAGTGTAAATAGAATTGCTGCAGTAAAATAATTTCATCTAAAATGAAATGCTTGGGTTATATCGAACAAATGCCCAACACCCCTTGGCAATAGCTTAACATGATTACTTTAAACTGATAGCGAACAGGAAGACCGCCACCTTGGTTACAATAGCTATATATCAGTTAGGGCAAATCTTGTTCACCTCCTCAAGATTGATTGCAGAGTAGCAATGTTAAAAACAGAATACACATGCACCTTCTCAGTTAGAGAATGACAGACAGTACTGAACCTCTGTGCCATCAATAGTATGCTTCATCTGTGAGATATTCTGCGTTTTATAGCAGAGATATGTAACACTTTTGTTTTAGCATATAATGGTCACAATCCTTTTTTTTAATTGAGGCCGGCTGGCATTTATTTCCCTTCCACAACAAAGTGGCTTGCTAGATAACTTCAGAGTCAACCACATTGGTATGAGACTGGAGACACCAGCTAAAGACAGCATATATTTCCTTCCCTAAAGGACACTCGTGAACCAGTTGGGTTTTTAACAAGCTTCACTAATAACAGCTTTTGATTTCCACATTTAAATTCTCAAACTACAATGGTGGGATTTGAACTCAAGTTCTACTGGACTATTCATCTAGGTCTCCTGATTACTAGTCCAGAAACATGACCACTACCATAGCTCTGTGTACCACAGTAGCTTTCAATTTAGGATGCTAGTTTCTACATTTCTCAAGCATGGAGAAGGAATTTTTGTTACCAGATTGGGTAGCACTGCCTGCAAACAAAGTGGCCTAGAAATCCGTTTGCCCCTGAAAGTGGGCACAGGGATTGCGATGCACTAGCACCCAGTGCCCGTTCGGACTGCAGACAGCACGTGAACTTTGTGCTGGCTGCTCATTTCCATGATTGTGTCATTCAGTCCAGTGCTGAACACGCTGCTGAGTGCTCAGGCCCAAGTTCATGTGAGGCTAGCACCAATTAAGGCTAGCCTGCACGACTTAAAGCCAGTCTGCACCTCTTAAAGGGGAGATGCATTTTGCCTGCCACAGATCAATGAACTGGCTGAGGAAGACAGTAGAAAAAATAAATGAATAATGACAGAAAAGGGGTGATAACATGTACCAAGGTTCTCCGATGCAGCATTGGATACCATAGTACAGGAGGAGTTCAGCCCTCTCGGCAACAGAGCAAAATACAGTGGGAGCAGATAGCCACTGTGATGAAGGCCAGCAGTGTTGCCCCAAGGACGTGGACACAGTGCAAGAAGAAGTTTAATGACCTCGCAAGAGTGGTCAAGGTCAGTGAATTCATCTTCAAATACCATATCCCACAAATTGCACTACTAGCCTCACACACAATTCAATACCCCCCCCCCATCACTCGCCTAGCAACAACCTCGATCAATCATGACACATACTTCACATTTACCACTACCGCAAGCCTCATACCCATATCTCTCAGCTTGCACACACTGCAGCTATACAACCATTACAGGCACATCACCCTAACACTTTGCACTACCCTCACTGACACATTTCCCTTTCTGTGCCAGAAAAGGTGGCGCATAACCGGCACCAGCAGAACCTAATTGGCAGGGGACAGGTTAGCCTGCATCAACTCACTCCATGAAGGAGACGGTGCTGGGTATTCTTGACAGGGAAATGGCTGAGCCCGTGGGCAGCAGTGGGGCTGAAAGAGTACAAGATGCCGATATTCTCATATGTTATCCTCCCCCTCATCCCACAATCTCTTCTGATTTACAAGCTGCACATGGTGTAAGCATGCACCTCTTGCTTCACCCCTCCCCTCACCACAATTCTACACTTGTGCCTTTCTCATTTCAGAGACCCAGGAAATCCAAGCTGTCCAGCCAGCGGTTGTGGGAGAAGAGAGTGATGAAAAAGAAACACTGTTCCTCGATCTGACACTCACAGCCACCAGCTCAGATACTGGCACTGCGGGGAGTTTAGAAGGTAGATTAGAGGCGGGATCTGCACATGGGGAGTTGCCAGGCACAAGTGGGCTGTAGCCAGGGCAAGGGGAAAGGGCAATGCAGGTGCCAGCTCCCCGGAGGGTAAGGTCACACACGAGTTCTGCAGCAGGGGACTCAGATGAAGACTTCGATGGGATGGCCTACAGAACACTGATGGGCCTGCCTGAGTGCAATGTCAAGGAGCATGGAGGAGTCTGGCACCAACTTGGCACAGGACTTTGTGCAGAGCTTGGATCTAATCCTTTCCCGCATGGAATGGGTGGGCAGATCCATTAGCGCATGAGTGTGGACCCAACCATCATGCAGCCTGTGAAGGCCGGTGTCTCAGCTTCCATTGCAGCATAAGCAGAAGCCACCCAACATCTGAGTGCTGCAGTGGAAGCTCAGATTGCACTCATGCAGGCTCAGCTTGCTGCCACACAAGCTCAGACTGTTGCCATCATGGCTGAGTATACCAGTGTGGAAAGGGGCTTGCAGGGTCTCACAGCATTCCAACAATTTGTCCTCTAACATGGCCAGGAATGCTGAGGCACCACCGCAGGGGGTGGCAGTGGCTCCTTGGAGCAAAAACCCGCTGTCCTCTCTCAGGATGACAGCATTATCCTCCCACCACTAGTGCCCTTGCTGTTGCCTATCAGCCAGTCAGCCAGAATGGTTCAATCCACAGTCAGGCCTTCTAGGCCCAGAGGTGCTCAACATCATCCTGCAAGGCCATCTGTAGACTTCCCTACTGAAAGTCAGCAGCCTTCCACCAGCCATGCTGCAGCCACTGGGGTAGCAATGCATAGGACCAATAGGACAGGCAAAAGCACATTGAAGACAGGCACTAAGGGAATACACAAGGGTGATTAGTTGACTTTGTTCAGTTATATTGAATGGATTGATGGGTAAAGTTGGATTGGAGTGTTTCTTTTGTGGTGGCCTTTATTTCAGAATTGTGGCCAAGAGGACACTGTTATGGTCAGTAACAGAGAGAAGGTAAAGTGTGGGACTATTGTTGAATGGGGAATTGGGGTTGCATTGTTTCATACCACAGTTAGATGAGTCATGGACAGCCCGGGCAGAAAAAAGCTCCCCGCATGTGCTTGGGTTGTGGAGCAGAGTCGTGAGGCAGGTGGTCAGCGGATAACCCTTGTTACCCAGTAGCCACTGTCTGGTTTGACTTGGTGGTTCAAAGACTAAGGGAGAAAGTCGGCTGGCACAGAATAAAAGCATCATGACTGCTGCCAGGATACTGGGCATTCACCATCATGCTGGGCTGAGCATGGTCACACACCAACTGCACATTCAGCGAGTGGTAACCTTGGCGGTTGTGGTACAACTCAGCATTTACATGCGGCACCCGCAAAGCCACATAAGTGCAGTCGATGTCGCCCTACACCATGGGAAGCCTGCTATCCTGGCAATGCCAGGAGATGTTACAGATGTCACCTGCACCAGCCTGGAAGGATTCTGATGCAAAGAAATTCAGAGCCACGGTCACCTTCACAGCCACTGGCAGCGCTGCTCTTGCCATGGAGTGAGGCTGCCGGTCTGGTTACTAGAGGTGGCAGAGTTCTGTGAGCACCTCTTTCGTAAAGTGAAGACACCTCACACACTGCCCCTGGCTCAGGTTCTCGGAAGATCCTAGGTGGGTAAGGCCTCCTGCTGAGAGCCTTGCTCTCCCTCCTCCTCCCTCTGCAGGCAGCTTGTCCTCTTCTTTGCTGCCATCTCCCTGTCATGCTGAAGGCCAAGGTGCTGACAACTAGATCACTAATGACTGAGAGCAAGTGGTCTGACCAGGACCCTTGAAGTCAGAGGCAACACCCTCACCAAGATGGCATCCGGCATGGCCCACACCACAGCACAGTTCAGATGCTATTTTTGACCCAAAATGGCACCCATAAGTGCCCAAACAATGGCACGATGTAACTCAATTTTTAGCTCTGTGGCCATTGATGCAAAAATTACACATCTTCAAAGAAGAAAGAAAGTAGTTGAATTAATCTAGCTCTTTTATCAAATCTTGGGGATGAGCCAAAGCAGTTCATTACCAACAAATTACTTTTGACATGTTTTTAAATGGACAAATGCACACATCAAAATCTCACAAACAGCAAATGAGATTAACAATTAGTTAATCTTTTTTAATGGTGGTGTTGGTTGAGGAAGGAATGTTTCCCAAAACACAGGAAGATCTCTCAGTTCTTCTTTGAATAATGCCATGCGATTTTGTTTACATCTGGTGCCTCTGGCAGTGCAGCAATTCCTCAGCACCTCACTGAAGTGTCAGCCTAGATTATTTGCTCAATTCTTGAAGCAGCGCTTGAACTCACTATGTTCTGACTCAGAATGCTACCAACCTGTCATTAAATAGTTCCACAATTGAAAAAAAAATCTTGAGGACATATTTGACAGCTTGGCAACAAATGAGTGGCAACTCAAAAAAAAATAGTATTTGCTACTTTAACCCATTTATTTGCTGCAGTACTGAGGGAGTGCTGCACTGTCAGATAAGACATTAATCCAACACTCTGAGGTGGTTATAAAACAATCTCATGGCACCATTTTGAAGAAAAGCAGGGGAGTTTTCCCTGGTATCCTGGCCAATATTTGTCCCTCAACCAACATCACTAAAATTGATCATCTGGTCATTATCACATTGCTGTTTGTGGGAGCTTGCTGTGTGCAAATTGGCTGCTACATTTCCTACATTGCAACAGTTACAACACTTTATTGGCTGTAAAGCACTTTGGGATGTCCTGTGGTCGTGAAAGGAGAAAGTCATTTTTTTTTCCTTTCTTTAAACATGCTCCATTACTTGTCTAAATTGGAATGATCTAACTGAGACACAATATGACACATTTCAGATACCTAGGCCCATATGCAGTGTGGATGTGCAAACATACCAATGTTTTTATCATACACATTGGACTCTAAGTACGGTTTCAAATCTCCATTGGTCACTTTTATAAAATGATCTACAACATCCTGAAGGGTCCGGCATGTGACCTATTAGACAGAAAAAAACAAATGGCAGTTTATTTAGTTACAAACTGTGCAATTCTTATCTCTCTCAGTCTTACCTACTTCCTATTGTATACAGAAATTTAAAGCTCAATGAGTGGTGTCACTTAACCACTAATTCTTGATTTATCTCATCTTCTCTCCTTGTAGGAGAAGCTTGTCCTATAGGCCTCCACCCTCATCTAGTTCTCCCAAGTGAAAGAAAAGTCTAACTATAGTGTGTAAGCAAGCTACGGCTTATTTCTTTCACACAATAGATATAAAGATTAGAGCAATAGAGCAGGAAACTCGGCTTAACTGATAGCCAAAGCACAGGGGGGGACCTGTACTAATAGAATCACGGCTTTATGATATTTATATCTTTGCAGTTTAGCACACAATCAGGCATCCTGACAGACTGACGCATTCTATTTCTTGAAATGGTTTACGTTCCTTAAGATTAGGGATAGCGGTATTGCAGGAAGACAATATTATAATGTGTTCGAGTGTTTGCGTCCTGACCAAAAGGTTTGTGGGTTAAAACACAAGGGGGGAGAAATTTGGGGCCGGTAACAGTCGGGAAGTGCGAGACTTAGCACCAGGTGCTAAAGTCTTGCCCCCCTCCAGAAATTCGGGTTATCTATGTTAAAAATTGAGACAAAATAACTTTTGAAGATGCTCATTTGGATATAAAACTTGGAGATAGATAGTACTAAAAATGTTAATAGAGGGTCTGATATCACAAAGATACCAATGGGTTCATTAATGGTCTTCAGAAAAGGGAGCCTGCCACCTTTAGCTGATCTGGTCTACATGTGATTCTAAACCCACACTATGTAGTTGACTCTCAATGCCCCCAAGGCAACTGGCAATGGCCAGAGGATGTACTAAATTTCCATTGGCCATAGGATGTACTAAAGTCCCATTGGTCAGGGAATGTACTGATTTCCCATTGGCCAGAAGATTTATTAAATTCCCATTGTCCAGAAGATGTACTGAATTCCCATTGGCCAGAGGATGTACTGAATTCCGATTGGCCAGAAGATGTACTGAATTCCCATTGGCCAGATGTACTGAATTCCCATTGGCCAGAGGATGTACTGAATTCTCAATAGAGTTAGGGTCTAACTTCAGTGGAAGATCAATGGAAACTCCAAATAATTACATAAACAGGGTGTCTTCAGCAAGTGGGAGAACCTGCAAGAGAATTCCCGATGAGTTTCTCCAGCAGGAGTCCATCATAAACAGTAATCTATAGAATTATCAAGCTGGGGCCTGTGAACTGTAAAGGGGCCATGAAGGCATCTGAGAGTTGAATGGATTTCCATCTCTCTGAGGGTGAGCGCAGTTGTTCCAGAAACTCCTGTTGTATTCCCAGCAGGCTATTCCTGTTGAAGTGCACAAATCAACATTGTTTTATTGGCAATCATAGCACTTTTTACCTTTGCGTAGATAGCACTGTCTTTCAGAAGTTAAGATGGGGCATTAGAAATGTATCAATTTTTGGAGGGGATGCCAAGGACTGTACTAATATTTGCATTGGGCACTCTGCACAGAAATATTTAAAAATTATTGATGTTTAAGATTGTACTGATGTGGTCCAAACTTCTCTCCATAGAACCTGTTCTCTCTTTCCAGTTTCAAATTCAAAGATTATTGATTAAGAACAAACATTCAACTCATTGCATACAAGTCATATGTACATTCATAGGGCTCAATTTTCCCCAAGCCTGTTTTCTGGCGTATTGCCAGAGTTATGCGTTTTTCTAGGCCAGAAATGCCACAGAAATATTTTGCCAAAGTTTTCCCGATGTATAATTCGAATTTGGTGCGGCGCAGCTTGTCCAGTCGCCTCAGGGGGTGGAGCCTGCTGTCTGCGCCAAAAAACAAAGTCGCACCTTCTGCGCATGCGCGGAAAAAAGTTACGTTTTTGACGTCGTTCCAATGGACGCGCATGCTCAGTACAGCTCGGATTTGGCAATCGGACATTTTTAAAGAGCCAGTTGTGTGCGTGGGAAGGAGTGCTGTGTGAGAGCATTGGGAAAATCTGCTGGAGCAATATAAGATGCAACGCGGTGCAAGGACCAAGAATTTCTTACAGCAAAAAGTGGAGGCACTAGTTACTGTGATTGAGACCAGATGGCAGGAGCTGGATAACAGCAAAGGCCACATAAAAGTTCCACCCAAAGAAATGAAGAAACGCTGGAACCAAGTTGCAGAAGATTACTGCGCAGTGGTGAACACCACGAGATCTGGAAGCCAGTGTAAAAAGAAATGGCAGGACCTTGGTCAAGTAGTTAGTGGAAGTAATATTTTCATTTATTCAATGGAATTGCAATTGTAAATGTGACCAGCTGTATATGTCCCACCCAGCAGAAAGACACCCTCTCTAAAAAGTTGCATTTTCTCTTTGCAGAGGAAGGTGGCACATAATAAAAGGGAAAGAACTAACCATTTGACTGTTCTGTTATCTTTTGCAGAACTTGAGGCCAATCCTGTCAATGCAGAAGATTCAGATGAGGATGAGCCTGAAGAGGAGAACATCTTCCAATCCCATCTTCCAGACCAAGAACATGGGGATGAGGGTGAGGGGATGGAGCTGGATGAAGCTCCCACTGTTGTACTGACTTTGCAGGAGGTGCTGCTCATGGAGGTGACAGCCCCTTGCGTGACTAGTGGTTTGAGGGTTGGTGGGACATTCCATGGTTTCACACCTTCCGAGGTTGTGAGTCCCAGTGATGGGGTGCAGCGAGGCACACCCAGGGCCCCACCTTCCGAGGTTACAGGGCTGCGAGCTACACCCGTGGGAAGGAGGGGAAGGAGAGCTCTGCTGTGCTCTCCTGCAGTGCAGGATCTAAAAGATGTGGTTAAGATGACGCCATTGAGTGCGGAGAGCATTGACCTTACCCAATCACTCCTGGACGCCATCAGTGGGGTGAGTGATGAGGTAGAAGGACTGTCAGGAGAACTAACAGCAATGACATGAGAAATGGGAATGATATCCGGGACCATCAGTGAGGGAATAGTGGCCATGAGGGAGGCAATGTCAGAGATGGTGCAAACCACGTCACTGACCATGAGGGAGGAGGGAATGTTGCAGGTCGTTGAGACACTATCAGGGCGCATGAGGGACGGCATGTTGGAGTTAGCTGCTGCAATAAAGGAACACGCCCAGACCCCACGCCCATTGACAGAATTAACTGTCATTCCCACTCCAATCCCTACACCAGCCTCTGAAGAGCCCAAAGCCGGGCCCTCCAACTTGCTGCCTGATGCTGATGCCCCCCACCCTCAAGAGGTGCACAGTACCTGAGATGTTAGAAAGAATAAGCTTGGTATCAAGCCCAGAAACACTGCGCCACCGCCTGCGGGCAGGGATGGTAGAGTGTCCAAGACTAAGTGCAGCAGGCGGTGTTAGAATAAGGGGGATGAGAGATGGGTGCAGCCTTTCTTTGCTGCTGCTGTTGTTATTATTATTGTTACTGTTATAATTGTTCTCAAATTAAAAGTTTTTTGTAAGTTATGTAAATTTTCAGGTTTATAAGTGATCTTAAAGTTTTTGAGTGATCTTAAAGTAAAGTTTGATACAAGACTAATTTTATTAAAGTTAAGTACGTTGTAAACTTTTGAATAAAATATATTTTACATTAAAACTGAATCATGTTCCATTAACACAACACAACATTATGGAACAAACAGTAAACATGTCCATGTGGAATAGTTGTCGCTGCGCCCTCAGGCATCAGGAAAGTGTTCACGAATGAGCTGCTGGCGCAAGACTCGAGCAATCGTTAAAGGAGCACGATGGCCCTCCCTCCTCCGCCGTTGTGCTCCAGCCTCAGGCACTGGCATGGTTTCCTTATCCTCGTCATCCTCCTCCTCCTGCTCATCCTGCTCGTCACCTGCATCTTCTACATCATTATCATCACTGCAGGTGGGTCTTCCACTACCAGGTGCTGCTGCCTCATGATGGCTAAATTATGCAGCACACAACAGTGAACTGATCGACAATCTCAGGATAGTACAGCAAGTAGCCTCTGGAATGATCCAGGCATCGGAAAAGCTGTTTCAAGATGCCAATGGTCCTCTCAATGATGCTGCACATCGCAACTTGCGACATGTTGTATTGACGTTCAGCTTGCGTCTGGGTTACGCGTAGGGGAATCATGAGCCAGGTGGCGAGGCTGTACCCTTTGTCTCCCAGTAGCCTGCTCTGCCCTTCTGGCTGCTGCTGAAACATGGCAGATATAGCGCTCATGCATTGGATGAATGCATCATGGGTGCTGCCAGGGTATCTTGCATCGACGGACATGATATGATGCATGTTGTCAGACACGAGCTGCACATTAATGAAGTGGAAGCCTTTTCTAGTCCTGTATATCTCGGAATCCTTCAAAGGTGCTCGCAAGGTGATGTGGGTACAATCAATGCAGCCTTGTACCTTTGAGCCAAAGATGGGCAGCAGAAACATTACAAGGACACCCTCAAAGCCTCCCTGATAAAGTGCGACATCCCCACTGACACCTGGGAGTCCCTGGCCAAAGACCACCCTAAGTGGAGGAAGTGCATCCGGGAGGGTGCTGAGCTCCTCGTAGCTCATCGCCGAGAGCATGCAGAAAGCAAGCGCAGGTAGCGGAAGGAGCGTGCGGCAAACCAGACTCCCCACCCACCCTTTCCTTCAACCACTGTCTGTCCCACCTGTGACAGAGACTGTGGTTCTCGTATTGGACTGTACAGCCACCAAAGAACTCATGCTAAGAGTGGAAGCAGGTCTTCCTCGATTCCGAGGGACTGCCTATGATGATAATGGTACCTTTGGGAAGTCAACAATCCTGGAGAAGCCCACAGCTCTGTCATGGATTGCTTGGGCGGTCATGGGGAACTTTAGGAATGAAAAGGAGGAGGGGTAGCGTTACTGGTTAAAGAGGAGATTAACAACATTAGCTCGGATGATGTGGACTCGATATGGGTAGAGCTGCGAAACACCAAAGGGCAGAAAACATTAGTGAGAGTTGTGTACAGACGACCAAACAGTAGTAAGGAGGTGGAGGATGGCATCAAACAGGAAATCAGTGATGCGTGCAATAAGGGTACAGCAGTTATCATGGGTGACTTTAATCTACATATAGATTGAGCTAACCAAACTGGTAGCAGTACTGTGGAGGAGGATTTCCTGGAGTGTATAAGGAATGGTTTTCGAGACCAATATGTTGAGGAACCAACCAGAGAGCAGGCCATCCTAGACTGGGTCTTGTGTAATGAGAGAGGATTAATTAGCAATCTGGTCATGCGAGACCCCTTGGGGAAGAGTGACCATAATATGGTAGAATTCTTCATTAAGATGGAGAGTGATAGTTAATTCAGAGACTAGGGTCCTGAACTTAAAGAAAGGTAAATTCGATGCTATGAGACGTGAATTGGCTAGGATAGACTGACGAATGATACTTAAAGGGTTGACGGTGGAGAGACAATGGCAGACATTTAAAGATCAACTGGATGAACTACAACAATTGTACATCCCTGTCTGGTGAAAAATAAAAAGGGGAAGGTGGCTCAACCGTGGCTAACAAGGGAAATTAGAGAGAGTGTTAAATCCAAGGAAACGGCTTATAAATTGGCCAGAAAAAGCAGCAACCTGAGGACTGGGAGAAATTTAGAATGCAGTAGAGGAGGACAAAGGGATTAATTAGGAGGGGGAAAATAGAGTATGAGAGTAAGCTTGCAGGGAACATAAAAACTGACTGCAAAAGCTTCAATAGATATGTGAAGAGAAAAAGATTAGTAAAGACTAATGTAGGTCCCTTGCAGTCAGAATAAGGAGAATTCATGATGGGGAACAAGGAAATGGCAGACCAATTGAACAAATACTTTGGTTCTGTCTTCACTAAGGAAGACACGAATAACCTCCCGAAAATAGCGAGAAGGAGGAACTGAGGGAAATCCTTATTAGTCAGGAAATTGTGTTAGGGAAATTGATGGGATTGAAGGCCGATAAATCCCGATGGCCTGAGAGTCTGCATCACAAAGTACTTAAGGAAGTGGCCCTAGAAATAGTGGATGCATTGGTGGTCATTTTCCAACATTCTATAGATTCTGAAACAGTTCCTATGGATTGGAGGGTAGCTAATGTAACCGCACTTTTTAAAAAAGGAGATGAGAGAAAAGACGGATTATAGACCGGTTAGCCTGACATCAGTAGTGGGGAAAATGTTGGAATCAATTATTAAAGATGTAACAGCAGCGCATTTGGAAAGCAGTGCCAGGACCGGTCCAAGTCAGCATGGATTTATGAAAGGGAAATCATGCTTGACAAATCTTCTCGAATTTTTTGAGGATGTAACTAGTAGAGTGGATAAGGGAGAACCAGTGGATGTGGTGTTTTTGACAAGGTCCCACACAAGAGATTAGTGTGCAAAATTAAAACACATGGTATTGGGGGTAATGTATTGACGTGGATAGAGAACTGGTTGGCAGACAGGAAGCAAAGAGTAAGGATAACCGGGTCCTTTTCAGAATGGCAGGTAGTGACTAGTGGGGTACCGCAAGTCTCAGTGTTAGGACCCCAGCTATTTACAATATACATGAATGATTTCGACAAAGGAATTGAATGTAATATCTCCAAGTTTGCAGATGACACTATGCTGGGTGGCAGTGTGAGCTGTGAGGAGCAAGCTAAGAGGCTGCAGGGTGACTTGGATAGGTTAGATGAGTGGGCAAATGCATGGCAGATGCAGTATAATGTCAAAAATTTGAGGCTATCTACTTTGGTGGAAAAAACATGAAGGCAGAATATTATCTGACTGGTGACAGATTAGGAAAAGGGGAGGTGTAACGAGAGCTAGGTGTCATGGCACATCAGTCATTGAAAGTTGGCATGCAGGTACAGCAGGCGGTGAAGAAGGTAAATGGCATGTTGGCCTTCATAGCGAGAGGATTTGAGTATAGGAGCAGGGAGGTCTTATTACAGTTGTACAGGGCCTTGATGAGGCCACACCTTGAATATTGTGTACAGTTTTGGTCTCCTAATCTGAGGAAGAACATTCTTGCTATTGAGGGAGTGCAGCGAAGGTTCACCAGACTTATTCCCAGGATGACAGGACTGACATATGAAGAAAGACTGGATTGACTAGGCTTATATTCACTGGAATTAAGAAGAATGAGAAAGGATCTCATCGAAACATATAAAATTCTGACGGGATTGGACAGGCTAGATGCAGGAAGAATGTTCCCGATGTTGGGGAAGTCCAGAACCAGGGGTCACAGTCTAAGGATAAGAGGTAAGCCATTTAGGACTGAGATGAGGAGAAACTTCTTCACTCAGAGAATTGTGAACCTGTGGAATTCTCTACCACAGGAAATTGTTGAGGCCAGTTCGTTAGATATATTCAAAAGGGAGTTAGATGTGACCCTTATGGCTAAAGGGATCAAGGGGTATGGAGAGAAAGCAGGAATGGGGTACTGAAGTTGCATGATCAGCCATGATCATATTGAATGGTGGTGCAGGCTCGAAGGGCCGAATGGCCTACTCCTGCACCTATTTTCTATGTTTTTATATTTCTATGAAGTCATTCCTACGCACGTACAGTGCAGCCTGACCTGGCGAATGGAGACATGTGTTGCATGTTGAGAGATGATGCACACATCCCAAGTTGTAACTTGAAACGATCCGGAGGCATAGAATGAAAGTGCAGCTATAGCCTTCACTTCAACTGAAAAAGCAGGCCTCCTGAAGCTTCTAGGTTGCAGGTCTGCTTTGACCAACTCACAGATTTCATTTACAACTTCTTTGCAGATACGCAGCCTTCTGACACTGTCTGCATCACTCAGGGGGAGGTACAAATGCCTGTCTTGATATACCCGACGTGGGTAAGGCCTCCTGCCCAGCATCCTACGGGCTCTGATGTTCTTGATGCGATGAAGTCGAATCAATTGTCTCCTACGTAGCACCATGATGCAGAAGGCTCGCACAAGGTATAGTATTGTCAGTATTGCCCCATGCTTAAATTTAACCTTTCAAAGAAGCTCAAAATGGCAGGAAAGCAGGCAGCACAGGTTCTCAGTTGTGTCTCTCCAGGTCTGTATGAATGGACCACACCCAAAGATCTTGTGGCTTCTCTCTCTTTCCACCCTCCCCCCCCCCTCCAATTGGAGTCTTGTGACTTCTCTCTCTCCCTCCCCTTCCCCGGGCTCCAAGCCTTCCGATCAGCACCTCGCTCTCTCTCTCTCCCCTTTCTCCCGCCCCGTATGGCTTGTTTTGTAGCCGAACCCCGAGCCACTGTATCCGGGCACAGGGCCGATTCTGCTGACCAAACCTACGACCCTCCAGCCCTGCTTCAAGTCGTTCGTCGGTGGCGTGTGAGTGAGTAAAAAAATGAGAGAACTTCTGAAATCCAACAAATTTACACTTCTATGTTTACAGGTAAAAAAAAGTTTTTTATTATTGATTTGACAGTTTTCTTAACTCGTTCCAAAATCTTCGATTTAAAAACAATGGCGTCTTTCAGCGCAAATTTGTGAATGTGTGCTGGTTTTCTTAACTCACCAGAAGGTTTTTCGGGAGTAGCTAGATACGCCGACCTAAGAGAAAAAAATGTTGGCCAAACTGTAAACAATTGAAAAAGACGGCGCAGACATGAGGGAACGCTGCCTATGACGTTAAAAAAAACTGTCCTAGAAAGATCGTAACTAAGTCAGTTACGCCCGTGCAGATCGCAGGGGAAACTTTAAAAAATAGATACGCCAAAAAAAGCAGCGCACGCCAAAAAAATGGTGCCAATGAACGGGGAAAATTGAGCCCATTAACTATACAGAAGATCTTAAACTATAGGATTATAGCTTAAATAGAGGAAGAAACTTACCGGATATTCCAGCCAGATGATAAATTCACTATCCTCACAGGTCACCCTGTAGTGCTTTATGACTCCTTTACTGAAAGATAAGTTTGAACTTTGATTAAATGTAAATACTAGCAAACTTATTCATTGACCCTGTGCAATGAAGGAGCGGCAATATATATCCAAGTCAGGATGATATGTGACCTGGAGTTGATGGTATTCCTATGCACCTATTGCTTCTGTCCTTCTAGGTGGTGAAGGCTGTGGATTTGGGAGGTGCTGCCGAAGTGGTCTTGGTGAGTTGCTGCAGTGCATCCTGTAGATAGTACACATTGCAGCCACGGTGCGCTGATAGTGGAGGGAATGGATCTTTAAGCCATTGGAGGGGTGCTGATCATGACAAAATGTGAGGCTGTGGTTTCTTTTTCATATGCAGTTAGTGGTGGTGTGTATTCAAAGCAATAGTTACACTCAGCATACCATAGGAAACATATATCAGTCTAGAAATTCCCCAGCCTGTCGTTATTTGATAAATAACGTTGTTTTAGTGATTAAATAAGAATAAACATTTTGCCATTTTTAAGGGGGTAAATTTGTCCACAATGATTCACGTTAAAAACGGCGATGCCACCAACCTTAGCCCGAGGCCTATCAATGACAAAAATACAAGCCCTGGGAGGGCAGAAAACACAAAAAAAAAATTGCAAAAAACAAAAAATCAAAAATCACAAAACCCTTAACTAAGTAATCGCTGTAAAAGAATTAAAAAATAAAAACTTTAACTTACCATTTTTGCAGGTCCTACTTACTGACCTTTCTGAGGGTGCAATGCCTGCTTTTTTCGTACGTTTTTTTTTCATCCAAAAACGGGTTCGCCGAATGGTCAAACTTAGGCGGCGCATTTTAATTTCGTGTTGCACCAGGGCGATCCGCTTTTTGTCGATATTTTAAAAACGCCATTCTTAAGGTTTGGGGAATTTTGACCATTTCATTTTAAGAACAAAAAAGCACTTCTAACGCGAAAAAATTATGTTACGCCCTATAGAAGTAGAAGCACCGCTAGCATTTGATTGAAATAAGCAACAAAGAAAACTCCTCAAATGACGTGCATCTCTCCCTCTGGCCAAGACCCTTCTCCAGATGAGTAGGAATGATGAACTCCCATTGTCCTTCACTAAGCAGGAATTGTGAACTGACCCCTCAATGAGCAGAAAGTCTTGGATTAGACTCAAACCCCCTATCCCAGCTCAGAGACAGGTTAATGTTTCAGGAGTGTAAACTTTCACCATTGTGATGAAGGTTTACACACCTAAAGCACCAATTGCCTGTCTTTTTTCTTTACAGATGCTGACTGTCCTGCCATGTATTTTCTGCATTGTCTGTTTGCATTTCACATTGATAGTCTGCACAAATTATTATGCCCAGCTATTAAGGAAAGTTCACTGCAAGAATATGGAAGCTGCCATCACAATCTTTAATGAGTGCTCACATTTCAGGATTCTTTGGCCATTTTTCCACAGAAAGAGTCTAGATATGAATTGTTTTAAACGTGTTTTGAATTAACGCTTGCTGTAATTGAATTTTGTTTCTCAGGAATTTGTTTATCAGCACATGGAACCCCAATTGGCCTGGGTTTTTAAAAATCTGTTTTTTCACCTCTCCCAGGAGATCACAAGGTTTTGGGTGGGGTGAAGAGCAATGTTCCCTCTAAACTGCACTTTTGCGCAGCCATGCAGTGATCTGCAAGGTCCCGCGCAGGCTGCTCACAAGCTTTTCCATTGCAAAAACCGTGCAAAGATAGAAACTTAAAAGGACCGCACATTGAAAGAGACAGGCTGCGAATAACAAAGCACAGCTTACAGGGAACATTGGTGGAGAGTATATATTGTGATACACAAGGTATCGCAATTGTGTGCGACAGGCTCAATGGACCAGAGGCTCATTACCTGTACATCATTGTTTCATATGTTCTCTCCCTAAACCAGGACAAGATACTCGTTAAAACCTACCTCATTAAACCAGCATTTGATCATCTGCCTTAATTTCTTCTGTGGCTCGGTGTCAAATTTATCTGTTAGTCTGTAACACTGTTGTGAAGTGCCTTGGGACATTTTACTGCATTAAAGGCGCTATATAAATAAAAGTTATTATTATTATATTGTTCAGTCTCTCCAAAGCTCTGCTCTCCTACCCATGCTCCATTCTCTTTCCAAATACCAGACTGCCCACCTTAGTGTCAGTGTTCAGCAACATAACCCTGCCAACACAATGGGTGCAAGGTGTTTCAGCCCTGACAGAGAAGAGACACCGAATTGTTGATAGTTTGGTCTCTATGACAAAACATTTTCGATTAGCATATTAATCGCGTTTCTTCTAGCTTTGGATTAACACCCCAACATGCCAACATTTTCTAACTGTCAACATATTAGATGATAATCAAGTAGCTTCTACATACAACTAATTTGTGCTTTTTTTTGAAGGAAGAGTGTTTCTCTCCTAGATTTGTGGGACTGAATGCAGAGAGATTATTCTGTTTAAGTTAAATAAAGTGACCCAGCGGAGTGGGATAGCATTTGGTGTTCTATTCTTTATATCATTACAAAAATATAAGTTGCAGCGATTGGGCAATGAATCTATCTATTTCTCGGTGTGATTTCCTTACTTTGGAATAAAGCATCTTGTAATTCAAACTAAACTTAAGGCTATGGACCAAGAGCTGGAATGTGGGATTAGGCTGGATAGCTCTTTGTCGGTCGGCATGGACACAACGGGCCAAATGACCTCCTTCTGTCCTGTAAATTTCTATGATTCTATGATTCACTTCATCTAGTGTTTGCCTTTGGAGAGATGAAAGAAACACCTTATAACCACTGTATTGGCAGAGTTTTGTATATCTTCCTGAATGCAGACACTCTGGGGCCGAAATCATGTATCACTCCGTTGGGGGGCGGTAACCTTTCCGAGGCCAGAAATTCTGTGCCCGGCGCAGAAGTCCCGGCCTGGAAGTGAAATTGGGCTTAATGCCCCCAACAGGAAGTGGAGCGCAATTTCGGATGCTCCACTTCCTCTTGGGGCATGCTTGGGGGCGCTACCCAGGCGAACGTCAGAGCGCTACACTACGTGTAGCACCGACGTGTTCCAAGGGCACTCCCCTTCCGTTAAAGGGGAGGGAAGCCACCGGTGATGCAGGTGGACGCAGCCCGGCACCGAAACGGAGTGCTGGGCTGCACAATTGCGGCACAGACCGTGCGAAAATCGACTCCGAGGCTGCACTGGTAAGTCGGAGGGCGGCACAAAATGGCGGCACGTACCGTCCCTTTAAATTTCACCCCGCGAGAGAAGTGCGACCCGGTTTGTGGCGTGCGAGGCTGGCGCTGACATCATCTGTGGCAGCCTCATGAGGCGCTGCATAAATTCTGCCATGGGCGAAAATGGGCCGCCACACACGATGATGACGTCATCGGCCCAGGGTGTTACTATTGGGTGAATAGCGCGACCAGTTTTGCACCTCTGCTAACTCCCGCGCAATTTTGCGGGAGCTGGTAGCACCCGCCGGAGGTGCTAATGGGAAATGCACAGGTGGAGAATTTTGCCCCCTCTTGCTTTTGTATTCTAGTAGCAAAGCGTATCAAATATCAATATCTAAGTTGGATATCCAGGCCAAAGCATCTCGTGTAACAGCGTGGATATCTTGTAGGCTGCCTACAAATTTCCTCTAAGGGCAGTGTTCACTGATGTGCTCCAGGGTTTGATTAGGAGCTCCACAGTCACATGATGGGATGCTTTAAACACTGACACTAAGGAAGGCAGCCTGGTATTTGGAAATAGGATGGGACATGGATAGTAGAGCAGAGCTTTGGGGAGATTGAAGAAGTACACGTTTCCTGAGAAACATGGAGATCTGATCCAGATCACAAGGGAGTTTCATTGTTACACTCCTAAGTCCCACTACAGTACAAGCAGATATCGGGAAGTGGGTGTCTGTCATCTATGTATGCTTGGGTTTATTAGCCATCAGGTGGCGCCATTGGGCTGTGCGCACCTGTGTGCGGCCCAGGTATAAAAGGCCAGCCATCTTGTAATGTAATCACCTTGGGCCCGAATAAAGTAGAGCCAGGTTTGTACCAGTTCGGAGTTAACAGTATCCAGTCTGTTGAGTTATTGCATACACAACATTTGGCAATGAGGTAACAAGAACCTTCGCATGCAAAAATAAGTATGATTGGAATTATGGAGCGAATCGTGGAGGGAGAAGATTGGGCAGACTTTGTAGCCCGCTTGAACCAGTGCTTCGTGGCCAACAAAATGGAGAAAGAGGCAGACGCAGTTCGGCGCCAGGCGGTCCTCCTCACGGTTTGCGGTCCGAAAATCTATGGACTACATAACCATCTCAAACCAGATGAAGGCATCATCATCTCAAGATATCGATTCTATACGCACGTTCGTTTTGAGGGCCAGGATGTATCGGAATTTGTTGCTGACCTAAGACGTCTAGCTGGACCATGTAAGTTCGAAACTGCATTGGCAGACATGCTGCGGGACTTCTTTGTAATCGGCATCAACCACGAGGTGATCCTGCGTAAGCTACTGGCGGCGGAAACGATGGATTTGAGCAAGGCCATCATGATTGCCCAATCATGCATGATGACGGACAAAAGTTTAAAGCAGATATCATTGAAAAATCGGAACTCGGCAAGTACTGTAAACAAGATAGTATCGTCGTTTGGCAGAGCTGCATATGCAGGGCCTACCCAACTGCGTACGCGAAACCTGTGGCTGCTCAAAATCCGCCAACGGGAATGAATCCGACATCACCATGTTGGCTTTGTGGGGGCAATCATCAGTTTGGTTTAAACAGTATCTTTGTAAATGCTGTTCGAGAGTGGGGCTTCTGCAGTGCATGTGTCCGCAACTGAGCAAGTGTGCTGCAACACACCACGTGGAGGATCATGACCAGTATAGCATGGATCCGGATATGCAATCCGAGATACCAGAGGAGGAAGTGTATGGACTATATTCGCTCCTAACAAAGAGCCGACCGATAATGATTAATGTCAAACTTAATGGTGTGCCGGTATCGATGGAATTGGGCATGGGTGCGAGTCAATTAATAATGAGCCAGAGGACATTCGACAGGCTATGAGATACTAAGGCTGTGAGGTCTAAGCTAAGTCCAGTCAATGCCAAGTTGTGTACGTACACTAAAGAACTCAAAATGATGATTGGCAATGCAGTAGTCAAGCTGCTGTATGATGGTGCGGTTCATAATTTACCGTTATGGATTGTTCCAGGCAATGGTCCAATGCTATTGGGCAGGAACTAGTTAGAAAAAATCAAATGGAACTGGAACGAGATCACTCCATGTGCTCAAGTGCTGAGCAAGTTCCCCTCGCTGTTTGAACCAGGCATCGGCAATTTCACGGGAGCCAAAGTGCGGATCCACGTGGACTCGGATGCAAGACCCGTCCATCATAAAGCTCAGGCAGTTCCATACATGATGAGGGAGAAGGTCAAAACCGAACTGGACAGTGTGAAGGGATCATATCACCGGTTGAATTTAACGAATGGGCCAGCCCCATTATTGAAAAGTGATGGCACTGTCAGGATTTGTGGAGACTACAAGGTTACGATCAACCGAGTTTCAAAACAGGATCAATACCCGTTACCAAAGGCTGATGACCTGTTTGCAATGCTAGCCGGAGGGAAGTCATTCACAAAACTGGATTTGACGTCAGCCTACATGACACAGGAGCTGGTCGACACGTCAAAGAAACTTACATGCATCAACACTCATAAAGGACTGTTTATCTACAACAGGTGCCCTTTTGGAATTCGCTCGGCTGCAGCCATATTTCAGAGGAACATGGAGAGTCTACTGAAGTCCGTACCCAGAACCGTCATATTCCAAGGTGACATATTGGTCACAGGTCATGACTCCGCTGAACATCTGAACAACCTGGAAGAGGTTCTACATCATTTGGACAAAGTGGGACTCAGACTGAAACGCTCGAAGTGCGCCTTCATGGCGCCGGAAGTCGAAATCTTGGGGAGGAAAATTGCTGCTGACGGTATCAGGGCTACGGACTCAAACCAAGGCCATCAAAAATGCACCCAAGCCTCAGAATGTGATGGAGCTGCGTTTGTTCCTTGGTCTACTCAACTACTTCGGTAATTTCTTACCCAGATTGAGCACCTTATTAGAGCCACTGCACATGCTGCTAAGAAAAGGCGACAACTGGATTTGGGGTGCATCTCAAGATAGAGCTTTTGAGAAAGCTACTAATCTGCTTTGCTCTAACAAGCTGCTGGTACATTATGATCCACTTACATTGTCTAGTATTGGCCTGTAATGCTTCGTCATATGGAGTTGGTTGCATGCTCCAACAAGCTAATGAGTCGGGCAAATTACAACCTGTTGCATATGCTTCAAAAAATTTGTCAAAGGTGAAAAGAGCCTACAGCATGTTAGAGAAAGAAGCATTAGCCTGTGTGTATGGGGTTAAAAAGATGCATCAGTACCTGTTTGGTCTTCGGTTTGAACTGGAAACAGATCACAAGCCACTCTTCATTGTTTTCGGAAAACAAAGGTATCAATACCAATGCATCGTCCCGCATCCAGAGGTGGGCGCTGACATTATCTGCCTATGATTATTCACCATAGACCTGGCACTGAGAATTGTGCCGATGCATTGAGCCGTCTGCCATTGCCCAAACTGGAGGTGGAAACGCCACAACCGGCAGACCTACTGTTAGTCATGGATGCTTTTGAAAGTGAAGGAATCCCTGTTACGGCCCAACAATTTAAGACCTGGTTCAGCCAGGACCCGATATTATCGGTTGTGAAATGTTGTATCCTTAGTGGTGATTGGTCTGCCATACCCAAGCAAATGTGTGAGGAGACCAAACATTACATCCGTTGCAAAGACGACCTATCCATTCATCAGATTGTATACTGTGGGGTAATCATGTTGTTATACCCAAGAAAGGCAGAGAGAAATTTGTGTATGATCTACATAGCACGCATCCCGGTATTGTCATGATGAAAGCCATTGCCAGGTCTCATGTATGGTGGCCTGAAATTGATTTTGATCTACAATCATATGTGCATCAGTGCAACACTTGCATGCAGCTTAGTAAAGCACCAGCGGAATCGCCGCTGAGTCTGTGGTCGCGGCCATCTAAACCATGGTCCAGGATCCACATCGACTTTGCAGGTCCCTTCCTGGGAAAGGTGTTCTTAGTTGTGGTGGATGCTTATTCCAAGTGGATAGAGTGTACAATCATGTCATCCAGCACATCCACAGCTACCATTAAGAGCCTTTGTATCATGTTTGCTACGCATGGTCTGCCTGACATCGTTGTAAGCGACAACGGATCTTGCTTCACCAGTATGGAGTTTCAAGAGATCATGAAACTCAATGGTATCAAACATGTGAGGTCAGCACCATTCAAACCCGCATCCAATGGATAAGCAGAGCGTGCGGTCCAAACCATCAAGCAGAGTATGAAATGTGTAACTCAAGGTTCATTGCAAACTCGCTTGTCACGCATATTGCTTAGTTACAGGACAAGACCCCATACGCTTACCGGGGTCTCCCCTGCTGAACTATTGATGAAGAGAGGTCTCAAGACCAGGCTCTCTCTTGTCCATCCTGACTTGAATAATCATGTCGAATACAGATGTCAAAGTCAGCAAGGGTATCATGATCTCGCTACTGTGTCACGCGACATTTCTATCAATGATCCTGTGTATGTATTGAATTATGGTCAAGATCCCAAATGGATCGCCGGTACTGTTACGGCCAAGGAGGCTAACAGAGTGTTTATCTTTAAGCTCAAGAATAGGCAGACATGCAGGAAACATGTCGATCAGATAAAGCTGTGGCACACGGATGAACTGGAACAGTCTGAGGAAGACACAATCAGTGACCAACCAACCTACCCTCAGTCTTCAGAGGACTCCGCTGTCACCAATGAATCTGGACTTTCAATCACTGACATGGTCAACGAATTTGGACTTTCAATCCCTGATGTGGTCATTGCCACTCCCATAAGATCGGCTACCCAGCCCCTAGTCATAACAGACGCAGAATGCTCGCCCAAGGCTGGAGTTGAACTGAGACATTCAACTCGGGAGCGGAAAGCCCCGGACCATCTCAATTTGTAAAAAGACCGTTACTAACATCTTAAAGGGGGATATTGTCATGTATGTATGCTTGGCTTTACTAGCCACCAGGTGGCGCCACTGTCGGAGGTTATTAGGCTGTGCGCACGTGTGTGCGGCCCAGGTATAAAAGGCAAGCCATCTTGTAATGTAATCACTTTGGGCCCTAATAAAGTAGAGCCAGGTTTGTACCTGTTCGGTGTTTACAGTATTCAGTCTATTGAGTTATAGCATACACAACAGAGTTAATTACCCCGCCCCTCAAAATCCTATAAAGGTAAGGTGCTCAGACCATTTATGGGAATGACTTACTCCATTGAACCCGAGATGACATCTATGATGGACCAGGATTCATAACATTTGCACATGCAATATTATTTTGGTGACTTTGGACCTATGGTTCCGAAAGCTCTCCACCACTGAGATTTTCCTCGTATTATATCTAAGTCTGTTGTGGACGAATTGATAAAGATTTATTGCAATGATTAGTCAACAACTCCATTTTCATTGTTTCTTGCAGTTACCAGGAAGGTAGAAGGCAAACTCGACAGACCTTGGGTTTTATCGTCTAGAAATTCCAATGCTCATTTCCTTTTATTGCTCTGAATATCACTGCACATAGTAAATGAGGCAATCAACAGACTTCCTATCTACTCTATCAAAACCCCTCAGTATTTTGAACACCTCTATTAAATCTCCCCCTAACCTTGGCTGCTCTAAGCAGAACAATTCCAGTTTCTCTTGTCTCTCCACACAACTAAAGTCCCTCATCCCCGGTATAATTCTAATACATTTCCTCTGCACTCTGTCCAAGTCCTTGACATCCTTCCTAAAGTACCATGTCTAGAATTCAACACAATACTCTGATAACTGAGGACTAACCAGTGATTTGTAAAGATAGCATAACTTCCTTGCTTTTGTACACTATGACTTTATTTATAATGACATAGATCCAATATTTTTTAACAGCTTTTTCAACTTGTTCTGCCACTTCCAAGATGTGAAATCCACAATTCTTGCCGTTCCTGCACCCCCTTTAAAATTGTACCATTTAGTTTATATTACCTCCCCTCATACTAAATCTACCTGTTTTGTGTGGTCAGAGTAGTGACTGAGTAGTTTGTGTTCTCAGTGGAAGGCCTTATTATTAGGCTGCCATTCTCAGGGTGCCTTTCCAGCATAGATTCAGCTTCATTCCGAGAAATTTTGTAGAAACACCTGCAGAAACAGTAAAGGTGAGCCGTGAGTACAGGTCATTTATTTCAACCATACACTGGTAACATGTGCATCCTTTCAAGGAGCACGGCTACGGAGTGGAGATGGGCTAGATCATAGAACCATACATAGAAACTAGAAACATAGAAACATAGAAAATAGGTGCAGGAGTAGGCCATTTGGCCCTTCTAGCCTGCACCGCCATTCAATGAGTTCATGGCTGAACATGCAACTTCAGTACCCCATTCCTGCTTTCTCGCCATACCCCTTGATCCCCCGAGTAGTAAGGACTTCATCTAACTCTTTTTTGAATATATTTAGTGAATTGGCCTCAACAACTTTCTGTGGTAGAGAATTCCACAGGTTCACCACTCTCTGGGTAAAGAAGTTTCTCCTCATCTCGGTCCTAAATGGCTTACCCCTTATCCTTAGACTGTGACCCCTGGTTCTGGACTTCCCCAACATTGGGAACATTCTTCCTGCATCTAACCTGTCTAAACCCATCAGAATTTTAAACGTTTCTATGAGGTCCCCTCTCATTCTTCTGAACTCCAGTGAATACAAGCCCAGTTGATCCAGTCTTTCTTGATAGGTCAGTCCCGCCATCCCGGGAATCAGTCTGGTGAACCTTCGCTGCACTCCCTCAATAGCAAGAATGTCCTTCCTCAGGTTAGGAGACCAAAACTGTACACAATACTCCAGATGTGGCCTCACCAAGGCCCTGTACAACTGTAGCAACACCTCCCTGCCCCTGTACTCAAATCCCCTCGCTATGAAGGCCAACATGCCATTTGCTTTCTGTGCTCCATACAGCACAGAAGGAGGCCATTCCGCAGATCGTGCGTCTGTCGGCTCTTTGTAAGTGCACTTCAATGCATACATCATTAAAAACAATTTACTTAAACAAAACAAACTTACATTACACATAAATCAAGCACTTGTGACTTTTCCAAAACTAAAGCACTTCGATGTCTATAAAGATCCAAAGTGAAATGAGTTCAGTAAACCCAACCCAGTTCCAAGTTGGTTTGAGACCACACCATAATTTGGTACAAAATGTCAATCTCAGTCAGGCATCACGAGGACAGCTGATGTGATAAATGGAAATGCCACCTTGGTGCAGTAGGGGTTGCTCTTCTGAGGTTGGTCTTTGTTGGGGCAGGATCGAGGGAGCTTTTGGTGCTATATCTGAACCTGGGATATTTGAAACAAGAGCAGACAATCAACAAGTCAAGCAGTGAAGAAAGGAAAAGATTGACGTTTCAACCCTAGCTCTTCATCAGGACTCTAAATGAAGGGCCAGGCCTGAGACGGCAACATTTTCCTTTCTTCACAGAAGCTGCCTGACTTGCTGATTGTTTCCAGCATTTTCAGTTTTTGTTTCAGATTTCCAGCATCTGCCGTGTTTTTTTTTCCTGAGATATTTGACACAGATGCTTGTCAGCCCTTCGAGCCTCTCCTGCCATTAAATTCCACATTCACAGCCTTATGGGATAGAGAGTTTCACATGTCTTCTACGCTTTGGTGGAAAAAGTACTCCCTGATTTCACTCCTGAATGGCTTAGCTCTAATTTTAAGACTGTGCCCCTTGTTCTGGATTCCCCCATCAGAGGAAATAATTTCTCTGTATCTACCCTATCGAATGCTTGTATCATCTTAAACACATCGATCAGATCACGCCTCAACCTTCTAACTCAAGGGAATACAAGCTAAGTTTATGGAACCTGTCCTCATAATTTAACCCTTTAAGTCTAGGTATCATTCCAGTGAATCGATTCTACGTACGCTGGCATTGTGCTCAACATATTGTCGTACATCGCTGGATCAGGCTTCTGCACCAAATAACTCTCTGATTCTGGTCTCACTGGTGAGGTTGACTGACGTTCTTTTTCTTGTTCTGCCACCTCGTTCAGGCGGAGCATCTGCCCAGGCAGCAGTGACAAGTTACTGGGCACCTTCAGCTGGAAAAATTGAAAAAAAACAAGCTTGTGAATCAAATTATCGACATGATGAGCTGAAACACTGCGCTGAAAACTTCCATAGTTCCAGCTTAAAACCTTACAATAAGTACTTTTTGCTTGACAAGAGTGAAGAATTATTCTGTACTTGCCTGAGTATCAGAGCTGAACTGGCTCATGCTCTGATATAGTTCCATGTGTGCTGCCCTCCACTACCTCACCCAAGTGGCAATAAGCAAGCTATTCAACTATGGTATGCATCACTGTCAAGCCCAATCCTGTTTCACCCAAAATGCACACACAAGTTCCAGAGGCCGGAACAGTGGGGGCGGGGGGCAAAGTGCCTTTGCTAAAATGATAAAGCACCCCCTTCTCCTTTCAGTGGGGTTCTGTTTTGTCCATTGATTTCTGGGATAATGCAGCCCTAACTCAACTCCACTTTACTGTGCTTCTCAATAAGGAATAGTAGTTAAATGGGCTGCAAACGGATCGGTTCCTTGACAAGACACAGATGGACTTTTTTGCCTGTGGGGGAGATTTGAGTCATCGAGAGAGAACAATAACACTCACACAACCCACAGGATTCACACACTATTTTATCCTCAGATGCACGCAGGGGCATTGTTTTAATTTCACCTATTTGGATTTAGAGACTATCTAAACAAAATTAAAAAATGAGCCTTTGTGAATTGAGAAGACTTGGAAAATGATTGCTCCATAATGTGCATAGAGCCGTTACAATGTAGCTCATGTCAGTAGGGAAGTAGTTGAAATGGATGAATGAGCATGATTGAAAAGCTAAAAGGAACACATTCAACTATTTATTATTAACTAAACGCAGTGCATGCTAGGCATAAACTGTCTGCTAAACTCGGACTTTGTATTCAAACTGGGCTTGAAGGGTCCAAACTAAGGTTCTTCGAAAGCCATTGCAAAGTCTAAATGTGAAGGGTGTGATAAATTAGATAAGATAGTTCTTGCCTTTACTATTCAGTATAAGTAAACACACTCTTTCGACAAAGTTTTCTGAGGTCCGTCTGGGTGCAGTAGGAGGCGGGTCGGGAGAGAAATGTAAAAACCTTGGAGCGGGTCGGAAACCCTTCCCCACGTGCCTTCCCCTCGGGCGCGTTTGCCAGTGCATCAGTGACCCGAACGGCAGAGGTGGTCGAGGTAATTTAGATCATCAAGAGGTACTTGTCAGACCCTTAAGCATCTTTTTAACCTTACCTTTCAAATTTCCCTGGATGAGCATGGGAATCACGCAGCTTGGGAACTACATCTGTGAACCTGAGGTGGGAGTTGAGTGGCCTATGATCTAGCTCATTAATGCACAATATGAAAAGTACAATAAAACTCCCACCTGACAGCTGGTCACTTTCCTAAGGCAGATGCAGTTGCTGAGGGCATTGTCAGCACAGATTTAGCTTTCTAGAGGCTGCTTCTCTCATCTCTTCTTGACCTGCCATCCATTACATCAGCATGGGTGCCGTTTATACTCTCACGTTGGTCCTCAGAATTGGACCACGATGATCCCCAACCCCTGCAGTACTAAGCACACCACCAATCTTCTCATCAACCACCTGATGCTGCAAAGGACAGAGGACATTAGCGCGGGGCTGCACCATGCTGCAGGTGATACCCCCAATGCAGGGTATACAGGCTATAGATGAGCTCCCTCAACATGACGGAGCAGCAGTGCCAAAGGAGGCTCAGGCTAACGTGGCTGTGAGGTCGTCATATACATTTGCAGATTGCTGGAGCAAGACCTACAGCCCAGAGAACCTGGTGGATATGCCTTACCAGTGGCTGTCAAAGTCACCACCACCCTCAGCTTCTTCACCTCAGACTCCTTCCAGGGATCTGCAGCAGACATTTACGGCATCTTGCATTCAGCCCCCACAGATGCGTCACACAGGGTACTGATGCCTTCTTTGACAAGTCAACCAATTATATCAACATTGCCACTGATGAAGCCAGTGTTGATGGGCACAATTTTCCCCAAATCCTTTTTTCGGCGCACTTACCTTAAATGCGCCGAATTTGCACACTAGAAACGGCGCTGAAAAAAGTGGCCCCATCCTGCCCGCTCTGCCGACTCTCCGGTATCCCAGCGTGGCGTAGATAGTGAAATGGGGGGGGGCGGAGCAACAGCCCAGCGCAGAAAACACTGCCGGCAGCTGCGCGCATGCGTAGTGGGGTCTGCGTGCATGCTCCTCGGCCTCCCAGCGTGTCCTGCGGGCTGTGAGGATCCGATACTCGCAGCCCCTATCCCTGGCCGAAGGGACTTCCCGATGTTCGCTGCACCTTATCCCCGGCCGAGTGGCCTCCCACTCTGGCCGGCCAGCCCGCTGATTTCCCGGGCCGAGATAGGACTTGAATTTTATTTTTTATTTATTGATGGTTGTGCTTTGTTTAGTGAGGAGAGTTTTGATTGGAGGGGGGCGGAGGAGGAGAGTTTTGATTGGAGGGGGGCGGAGGAGGAGAGTTTTGATGGGGCGGGGGGAAGTGGTTTGATGGGGGGGGGAAGAGTGTTTTGATGCGGGGGGAGGGGGGGATCTTTAAAAAAAAAACTTGGTTCTGGCTTAAATGTAGGACTTCTGTTTTTTATTTGTTATTGATTGATTGCTTATTACTTTTTGTGGTTTGTTTGGTGCTTTGTAAGTCTTGGTGCAGGTCCTCTCAGCTTCCTTGTATTTTTTATTTGTTGTTGAATGCTTATTTTTGTGCTTTGTTTAGTGCTTTGTAAGTCTTGGTGTTTTAAATGTACTAACCTGCACCAAATTCTTAACTGTCCACAATGTTTTTCAGAGCTGGCCACATACACCGACTTAAGTCAATTTGGAATAAGTTTTAGCTTGCCAAAGAGGCATAAATGGCCAAAACTGGCGTAAGTGTCTGGGAAAAAGAAAAACTCAACTAAAAAAAATCGTACCTAACTGAGTTACTCTGGAGCAAGTTTATTGGGGAAAATGGCGTTTTTTAACTTACGCCAGAAAAACCAACTCACTCCAAAAAAATTGGAGCAAGTCATGGCCAAAATTGGGCCCAGTGAGTGGGTGTTCAGCTTTGATGCTCTGGCCGACTTCCCACAGGCGCAGGGCAGCATCGAGTGCGCACATGTGGCTATCAGGGCACACCATCATAGCCCAGGAGTCTTTGTCAATCGCAAGAGCTTCCACTCCCTCAAGGTGCAGCTGGTCTGCAACCATAGGAAGATCACCGTGCATGTGTGCACCCAATTCCCTGGCAGCTGACATGACTCTTCCATGTGCAGAATCTTTTAACAGTTCTAAGCAGCCTCTTAAAATGTTGAAAAAGTTCCCATGAGTCTAATCCAGTTGTTTCCATAGCAACGCCAACAACTTGTGCTTTATAATGCCTTCAACATAATCAAGTGTCCCAAAGTGCTTCACGGAAACAAAATAACTGGATACTGATCAGTAGTGGGAGAGGGTGAATGTAAGGTAGGAGAAATTTGGAATGCATTCCCCAAACGGGTGTGGATGCTGGGACAATTGGAGCTTTCAAGACTGAGATAGATACATTTTTATTATGTAAGGATAGCAAGGGATATGGAGCAAAGACAGGTAAATGGAGTTCAGATGCAGATCAGCCATGATCTAATTGAATGGCAAAGCAGGCCTGTTGTTCATAATGTTCTTAACAAGAATGTAAGTGAGGTAGCTCTCGAAAACCCAGACCTCACATTGTATGTGGACGGGTCCCGACAGTACGTTGACGGCCATCCACGTACGGGATGGACGGTATTAAACCAGCATCTTGAGGTAGTGATGCAGGGAGCGCTGGACGGAGGCCTTTCGGCCCAAGTAACAGAATTAACTGCACTGTCAGAAGCCTTATTACTGGCAGAGGGAAATACAGTGAATATATATACAGATAGCAGGTATGCCTTTGGAGTAGTACATGACGACATGGTACCATGGAGAAGGAGAGGGTTTGTTACCTCTGGCGGCGAGGCCATCAAACAGGATGAACGTATAAAATTACTGTTAGAAGTAGCCAGCAAACCAGCTAAACCAGCAGTGGTAAAGGTAAAGGCCCAGCAACGAGTAGTGGACGAAATACAGCGTGGAAATGAGGCTGCGGACAATGCCGCTCGAGAAGCGGCCACTTCCGCAGACATAAAGATAGAGTTAGTCTGTAGCATTACCACAGAGGTGGACATAAACATAGTTAAACTGCACGCAGATACGAACGAGGAAGAAAGAGCAGAATGGGAGAGGAAGGGAGGATCACCTGGTATAGACGCCATATGGAGAACAGACGGAAAGGTGTTGGCCCCTTCCTGCATTTGGCAAATGATCTTGGAGTTAACCATGCTGGCGTAACGCCATGATATCCAATATCTCACAGGATTGGTGGTGGCCGGGAATTGGGCGCGACGTTGCTAAACATTGTCAGCACTGTGTTACGTGCGCCCAACATAATCCGGGAAAAGTGCTAAAAACAAGGATGGCGCACCAACCCCGCCCACGGTGACCATGGGAAAACATACAGATTGATTTTACTGGGCCCCTAATAAACTCCAGGGGAAGGAAGTACTGCTTGGTGATTATTGACCAGTTTACAAGGTGGGTGGAAGCATTCGCCATCCACAATTGCACCGCAACCATGGTAACCCGTATACTAGCGGAAGAGGTAATTCCTAGATGGGGGATTCCCATTCAGATAGATTCGGATCAAGGGACTCATTTCACAGGAAAGGTAAGGAAGGAAACTTGTAAAATACTGAACATTAAGCAGAAATTCCACATCCCCTACCATCCCCAGAGTTCGGGAATGGTAGAAAGAATGAATAGAACTCTCAAAACCTCCCTGAGTAAAGCAATCCAGGGAACCGGACAGGCATGGCCAGAACTCCTGCCCACCATATTGATGAGACTGCATACTACACCGAACCGCACAACAGGACTCACCCCTTATGAACTAATGACTGGACGAGCAATGAAACTCTCTTAGGGAATAGTTACAGGAGGAGTAGAGTTAGGACCTTTCCGCGATAGAATTAGGAAGTATGTGATGGAACTGAGTAGGCAGTTGAAAGGTATGCAACAGGAAGTGCGAGATAAGCAGGAAGAGGAAGATGAGGATAAAGGAACAAAACCCCCGGCGGTAGTGCCCGAGGTGGGGGCAAGGGTAATGGTTAGGGTATTACCAGAAAAACCTGGATTCACCCCTCGACAGAGCGGACCCTATGAGGTACAGATTAGCGGAGACACGTGTGCATGTGTCAATATGAAAGGTGGGGGCCGATGGAAACATTGGTCCCAGCTGAAAGAATATAAGGAGTGGAGGGATACATTGATAGATGGACTTTTCGGGGGACTAGGATTAATATTTGCAATACTAGGGGTACTTGCCATAATAAAATGGACCTGGAAAAGGTCACATGCCCGGAGAAACGGTGCAAACAATCCGGTAGAAGTAGAAATGGTAAGAATCTAACTAAAATCCTGGAATATTCAGGATGTGTTTTATCAACAGAATGTATATAAACGTGATCACCACCGCCCTCATAATTCTACAAGGACAAGGAAGAAACTGGTAGCCCATCACCTGCCCCAAGTTGTGACAATCATACATGAGGGGGAACGATGTCCCACTGTATGAGGAGAACTCCAAGGTGCCCTCATATAACAAAGTGGGCCAAAGGGGGGTTAGTAATGAAATACACGAAGGAAAAAATACACTTTGGAATACGCCAGAAGATAATCACGATATTTCTAAATCTGACCGATCTAACGATCCCCAGTGCCTGTGGGTCAAAAACAATAAGCATGTATAAAAATCTGACACTGTGGGCCTTAGATGGACCCGAGTCTAAGACCCTGAGGTTTATCACATTAAAGGGGAAGGTTAGACGAAAAAGGGGGATATTAGAAATGATAGGCACGGGATATGCGGCGGGCGTAGCCACGGTAAACGCTATAGATCTCCAGATGGTAGAAGAGCAGGTTGACACATTCACCAAACCCTAAGAGGGTTGCTGGAAAGGGGAAATGATAATGAGAAAATGCAGGCCCAATTGGGAGATGGGGCCGAACGAGAATTGTTACAAGTGGCCCACACACTAAGGGATCATGCCAAGACAATTAACTTAATAAACGCAAACCAAAAGTACAATAGCGAAAGCGGACGAAATGCCGCGGTATGTGCCGGGTATGGAGCATGGATGATAAGTACAGTAGAACATAACTTCGAACAGCTACAAAATTGGGAGGTCCCAGATTGGATAACCAATGATGTATTCAGGGAATGGACCTTGAGAAACAGGGAAATAGACGCCTGTGAAATCAGGCGAAACAGCCATGCATGGGTTCCTAAAACTAAATGTGTAACTGGTCATCAGAATATAATCGATTTGTACTGTCAATACCACAATATGATGTGACCAAGGGAAACCTCCTGTATAAAGTTGACAATATAGGAGAAATAAGAAACCAAACACGGGTCAGATACCACAAACTGCACCAATACGTTATTAAGAAGGGAAATGATACCAAGAGTATGTGCATTAAAGATTGTTATAAGAATAACCATATTGTTTTGTGCCAAGAACATCCCAAATTTGATCAAGATGACTATGGATACAGCCGCACAGAAGGATGTATCCTGAGCATAACCCCGCTGGTGCTGGATTTCGAGACAACAGCAGCACCACAAAGTAACGGGCAATGGTGTGTCAGCACCACAGCCACTAACATGACTGTGGGAGGAGTAACGCACTGCCCCATCACTACCACCGACTTTTGCTTTATGACCAGAGAAGAGGTTAACATTCAGGGACATATATACCCACAATTAAAAGAAGAAACTATCAGTGGAGTGGAGGGCTTCGAAGCACCTCAGGGAAAACCTATTCCCAAACTAAGTGAGGAACAAACAGTGTTGGAGAAGAGTGTCTGTGAGCAATGACAAAAATACATCATCCTGATGAAAGAGATTGTTGAGCTGCAAAAGGGCACAAAGAAAGTGCTGGTCCATCAACCCTGGTATACACAACTATGGGGTTTTTGACTTAATGTTCATGTACACCCTTGGATAAAAATTATGTCACATGTATTAGTGATAGTGCAGATGTTGGTTATACTTATGTTACTGTTTGAATGGTGCTTTAGATGTAGGAGGAGAAGGATGAAAGCGCTGGTAAAAGCCACTCAGAAATACGAAAGGAAGCCTTCATTGAAAGTAGGTAACAGGGGAGATCAACCTAACCAACATGAATACCTGATATGAGTCGTGAGTGTCCCAATCCTATCGCCTGATCAACAAAATCGGGGCAGGAGACACACGAGTCTAGTGAGGTAAAAAAATTGGTCACGGTGGGTTAATAGAATAATCATGTGACCAAAGTGGGGATTGAAGCGGGAATTAAGGAGTTAAACACGTTTTAGATTAGGAAGGCAAAAACACAATTTGCTGAAGTGGCAGAATTAGCAGGTGCAACTGTAGGACAATGGTACAGTTCCTGTTATTCAGAGCTAAGGTCATAGGTCTAGGAAGTGACTTCCTGTTGTATTCAGAACTTAGAACTAAATTCCTGTGTGGCAGGATGCAGGATACATATGTTCATACCCAAGGAGGATGTGAAACAATTAACAAAGTTGAAATGAAATAATCTGTAACAAAGTGAAAAGAGTTGTCACATGGTAGAAAGACTGACCAATGATAATATAAATGATGACTTTGCAAAGAATTCTGTATAAAAGAAACAGCTCCAATGTGTTAGACGAGAACGGTTGGGAAGGTATCCAGTTAAGGAACTGGTGTAGACCGTGTCTCCCTTGATCAAGCAATTAAACAATTATTTTCTCCATAACAGGCCAGTGTTGAGTGTCTTTGTCATACTCCACAGCAAGCAGCAACCAGGGTCCAGGAACAAACTCATAATTCTCAGGACTCAATCATCACCTCTTTCAGCCCAGACAGCTCAAATGATGCAGATAGTGAGTTGAGGAGGGAGCATTGGACGAGTCAGGGGTCCCAGATATGGAACATCAAGTGGTGTTGGCCACTCAAGGCCTGGCATCTGTTGGCCAGAGGATCAGCTCTGCAATGGCACTTGCGGATTCCAACCTCACAGGGCGTGCTTGAAAACAGAGATTGCTATCTGAGCAACATTATGCCCATGAATCCCTTGTGTGCATGGAGCATGCACTGCAAGACCTAGGGAGGATTGCGGAAGAATCCACTATCCAGGTCTATGGTCATGAACGAATGACTGTCTGCATTACAATCTGTCAAGGAGTGGATGCCAAATTCAGTGACCTTTGTAGCCCTCAAATCATAGGCTCAGTAGGAACATCTCTTACAAGTGCTCCCTTTTGGGCCCAGCCTCTTTGTCAGTTTCAAAATGCTTGGGAAATGGATATAAAACAATCTAGAGCTAGAAATTCACAGATCTCAAAAATTCTCCAGAATTCTGCTCTGGTCATGTTCAGTGATTGTCCAGCATGTTAGTAGCTTACACTGGTCAGCTTGCTGGTTCTCATGTTAGTGCCACATTCAGGATGTCAAGCAGCCCAACACAAGTGAGATTGATGTGCCAGAAAGACTGTAGGACCAGACAGCCAGAACTGCTTTAGACATATATGCAGGGGCCACCATAATCCCAGCAAGCTAGCAGTAAATCCTTGCAGCTAAACATCATACTTAATACAGTCCCCACTGCTTATAACAGGCACGTTGGTGTTGACACAATTTGCCCACTGTAGACAGTGGACGTTATGACAAGTACAATTTGCCCACTGTAGACAGTGGACGTTATGACAAGTACAATTTGCCCACTGTAGACAGTGGACGTTATGACAAGTACAATTTGCCCACTGTAGACAGTGAACGTTATAAGTACAATTTGCCCACTGTAGGCAGTGGGCGTTATGACAAGTACAATTTGCCCACTGTAGACAGTGGACGTTATGACAAGTACAATTTGCCCACTGTTGACAGTGGACATTATGACAAGTACAATTTGCCCACTGTAGACAGTGGACGTTATGACAAGTACAATTTGCCCACTGTAGACAGTGAACGTTATAAGTACAATTTGCCCACTGTAGGCAGTGGGCGTTATGACAAGTACAATTTGCCCACTGTAGACAGTGGACGTTATGACAAGTACAATTTGCCCACTGTTGACAGTGGACGTTATGACAAGTACAGCAGCAGAAAGGCAGGAGGCAAATCCAACAAACAGCAGACGTTTAAAATCTTAGAAACATCCATGGCATTTTTAACCACTGCTCTTTTGCTCTGTGAACATATCAGAAGCAAAGCTGATTAAAACTACTCTGTCCATCCATGTGACTTCGTGGGGGACTGCAGCACTGACCTTTTATCCAACCGTACCGGAGAGCACACCGAGAAAGGAAAGCGAGAGAAGAAGAAAAATAAATGCTCAACCAGCTGCCAGAAGACATGAAATAGATAAGGGATGAAATCCTGCTGTCACTGAAGCAGAAAAATCTGTTGAAAGAAGGATTCCATGACAAAATCTGCCCGAAGTAGCCGGGGTGCTTAGTGTATGATAAGCAGCGCCTTTGTAATTGACCAGTGAAAATGACAAATGATTTGTGCCATTTGTCCAATATAGGTGGCTGTCCGTGATAAGCAAGGACAGTGTAAGTGGTGGGAATTGTACCTCCAATAGGAAATTTGAGGACCGGGCCTCATTAGCGTCAGAATGGCTGGTTGTGGCTGGAGATGGAGCGCTCCACCCTTGGGCAACCCACTAGCGATATCAGGCGGCCAGGCCGGCCTCTAGGCCCGAAGAAGGTAGATCCGTGGGGGCAACGTTTAGCGGGTAAGGGGGACTGGAACAGCAGCGGCCCAGGCTGGATTTGTGGACTCAGAAGGTGCACCCCCACTCCTCCCAGCCCCACAAAAAGAAAGAAGAACTTACCTTCGGGAGTAAGCACGGGATGCACTCTGCCAAATTCAATCCAAAAATTATAATTGGGATCCTATGTATGCCATTGCACCCCGATTAGCATTTTAAATGGGCCTACTGCCTGACTCAGGGGCCGTTCCGGTTACCCAGTGGTTGTCCTCGGGGTAAGATTGCTGCAGCCACAGCAACAGTGGGACATGGCGATAAGTTATTTTCGCAACACTGGTTGAACCCCTCCCTGTTTCTGCTGCACGAACAGCCTGAAGATTCAGCCCCATTAGTGCAGGCTTCAATAGTAACACTGTTATGTATTGATGCTTGGGGTCACCAGACACCAGAGGGCGCCACTGTCGGAGGTCATTGGGCTGTATGCGCATGTGCGCGGTCACTGGTATATAAGCGCGGGTACTAAGTCACGCAGGTATTTTGGGCACGAATAAAGTTGGATCAGGTTTGAACCTGAGGCAGTTTACAATAACAAGACTCTTGAGTCATTACATTTGGTGACGAGATAACTTAAGAACCTTCGCATGTACAATGGGCACTATTGGAATTCTGGAGAGATTCGCGGAGGGTGAGGATTGGGCTGATTTTATCGACTGCCTGGATCAGTATTTTGTGACCAACAAAATGGAGGGAGAGGCTGACGCAGTTCGGCGCAGGGCGGTTTTCCTCACTGTTTGTGGTCCAAAAATTTCCGGCCTCATGAAGAACCTTCTCTCACCTTTAGGTTCAACTGACAAAGAGTACGAGGATTTGTGTGCGTTGGTGTGTGACCATCTTAAGCCAAAAGAGGGGAATCATCATCTCACTCTATTGCTTCTATACGCATGTCCGTGCTGAGGGCCAGGATGTGTCGGGATTCGTCACCGACCTACGATGTCTCGCTGAGCTTTGTAAGTTCAGGAATATGTTGGAAGACATGTTGCGAGATTTCTTCGTGATAGGCATCAACCATGATGTGATTCTCCAGAAGTTATTGGCCAAAGAGAAGCTGGATTTGCGAAAGGCCATCGCGACTGCCCAGGCAAGCATAACGACTGATAATAATTTGAGACAGATATCATCGAAGAATCGGAGCTCCATGGCAGGTACTGTAAACAAGTTTATGTTGTCTTCTGGCAGAGCTGCTTATGGCAGGGCCTACTCGACTGCTTATGTGAAACCTGTAGCTGCTCAGAGTCTGCCAACTGGTACGAATCCGATTTCACCCTGTTGGCGTTGTGGGAGCAATCATCGGCCTCATCAGTGTCGGTTTAAACAGTACTCATGTAATGGCTGTTTGAAAGTGGGGCATCTTCAGAGAATGTGCCCACAACTGAATAAGCGTGCTGCCGCTCATCACATTGTTGATGATGACCAGTCTAGTGCTGGCCTGGATACATAACCCGAGGAGGAAGTGTATAATCTGTATTTGTTCTTGGCAAAGAGCCAGCCGATAATTGTTAACGTGAAGCTGAATGTCGTGCCTGTATCAATGGAGCTGGACACGGGTGCGAGTCAGTCGATAATGAGCCAAAGGACATTTGACAAGCTGTGGGACACTGAGTCTGTGAAGCCTAAGCTGAGTCCAATCAATACCAAGTTGCGTACCTACACTAAGGAACTCATACCGGTGATTGGTAGTGCAGTAGTCAAGGTGTCATATGATGCTGTGGTTCAAGATCTACCATTAAGGATCATCCCAGGTAATGGTCCAATGCTGTTTGGCAGGAATTGGCTCGAGAAAATCAAGTGGAACTGGAATGATATCAAAGCATGGTCCTCGGTGGATGACACTTCGTGTGCTCAAGTGTTGAAGAAGTTTCCTTCTTTGTTTGAACCGGGTATTGGTAATGTTACTGGAGCCAAGTTGCAGATTCACCTGGATTCTGATGCAAGGCCTGTCTATCATAAAGCTCGGTCTGTTCTTTACATGATGAGGGAGAAGGTTGAAATTGAGCTTGACAGACTCCAACGTGAAGGGATCATATCACCGGTCGAGTTTAATGAGTGGGCCAGCCCCATTGTTCCTGTGTTGAAGAGTGATGGCACTGTCAGAATTTGTGGAGACTACAAGGTTACAATTAACTGATTTTCAAAACAAGATCAGTATCCATTGCTGAAGACTGATGACCTGTTCGCCACGCTAGCTGGTTGAAAGTCATTCACTAAACTAGATCTGACACAGGAGCTTGTCGGCACTTCAAAGAAACTCACCTGCATCAACACCCATAAAGGACTGTTTGTCTACAACAGGTGTCCTTTTGGAATTCGTTCGGCTACAACCATATTTCAGAGGAATATGGACTGAAGTCCGTTCCTAGAACTGTCGTGTTTCAAGATGACATTCTGGTCACAGGTCGTGACACTGCTGAACATCTGAACAATCTTGAAGAAGTCTTACATCGTCTGGACAAAGTGGGAATCAGGCTGAAATGTTCGAAGTGTGTCTTCATGGCACCTGAAGTTGAATTCCTGGGACGGAAGATTGCTTCTGATGGCATCAGGCCTACTGATTCGAAAACCAAGGCCATCAAAAATGCACCCAGGCCTCAGAAAGTGACGGAGTTGCGTTTATTCCTTGGGCTACTCAACTACTTCGGTAATTTCTTACCCAGACTGAGCACTTTATTAGAGCCACTGCACATGCTACTCAGAAAAGGCGACAACTGGGTCTGGGGTGTGTCTCAAGATAGAGCCTTTTAGAAAGCTAAGAACCTGCTCTGTTCAAACAAGTTGCTTGTTCATTATGATCCGTGTAAGTGTCTTGTTTTGGCCTGTGACGCTTCATAATATGGGGTTGGCTGTGTACTCCAACAAGCAAATGAGTCAGGTAAGCTATAACCTTTTGCATATGCTTCGAGAAGTTTGTCAAAAGCAGAAAGAGCTTACAGCATGGTAGAAAAAGAAGCTTTGGCCTGTGAGTATGGGGTCAAAAAGATGCATCAGTACCTGTTTGGTCTTCATTTTGAACACAAAATGGATCACAAGCCATTCAATTCATTGTTTTTGGAAAACAAAGGTATTAATACCAATGCATTGTCCCGAATTCAGAGATGGGCGTTGACATTGTCTGCCTATGATTATATCTATTCATCATAGACCCAGTCCTGAGAATTGTGCCGATGCACTGAGACGTCTGCCTTTGCGCACACCTGATATGGAGATGCCTCAACCTGCAGATCTACTGTTAGTAATGGATGCTTTTGAGAGTGAAGGAACTTGCTGGGATCATAAAAACTGACTGCAAAAGCTTCTATAGATATGTGAAGAGAAAAAGATTAGTGAAGACAAATGTAGGTCCCTTGCAGTCAGATTCAGGTGAATTTATAATGGGGAATAAAGAAATGGCAGACCAGTTGAACAAATACTTTGGTTCTGTCTTCACAAAGGAAGACACAAATAACCTCCCGGAAATACTAGGGGACCGAGGGTCGAGTGAGAAGGAGGAACTGAAGGAAATCCTTATTAGGCAGGAAATTGTATTAGGAAAATTGATGGGATTGAAGGCCGATAAATCCCCGGTCCTTGATAGTCTGCATCCCAGAGTACTTAAGGCAGTAAAAAAGTAGGGAGAGAGAAAACAGAGAATTATAGACCAGTTAGCCTGACATCGGTAGTGGGGAAAATGCTGGAATCAATTATTAAAGATGGAATAGCAGTGCATTTGGAAAGCAGTGACAGGATCGGTCCAAGTCAGCATGGATTTATGAAAGGGAAATCATGCTTGACAAATCTTCTGGAATTTTTTGAGGATGTAACTAGTAGAGTGGACAAGGGAGAACCAGTGGATGTGATGTATTTGGACTTTCAAAAGGCTTTTGACAAGGTCCCACACAAGAGATTGGTGTGCAAAATCGGAGCACATGGTCTTGGGGGTAATGTACTGACGTGGATAGAGAACTGGTTGGCAGACAGGAAGCAGAGAGTCGGGATAAATGGGTACTTTTCAGAATGGCTGGCAGTGACTAGTGGGGTGCCACAGGGCTCAGTGTTGGGACCGCCGCTCTTTACAATATACATGAATGATTTAGATGAAGGAATTGAGTGTAATATCTCCATGTTTGCAGATGACACAAAGCTGGGTGGCAGTGTGAGCTGTGAGGATGACGCTAAGAGGCTGCAGGGTGACTTGGACAGGTTGGGTGAGTGGGCAAATGCATGGCAGATGCAGTATAATATGGATAAATGTGAGGTTATCCACTTTTGTGGCAAAAACACGAAGGCAGAATATTATCTGAATGGTGGCACATTAGGAAAAGGGGAGGTGCAACGAGACCTGAGTGTCATGGTGCATCAGTCATTGAAAGTTGGCATGCAGGTACAGCAAGCAGTGAAGAAGGCAAATGGTATGTTGGCCTTCATAGCTAGGGAATTTGAGTATAGGAGCAGGGAGGTCTTACTGCAGTTGTATAGGGCCTTGGTGAGGCCTCACCTGGAATATTGTATTCAGTTTTGGTCTCCTAATCTGAGGAAGGATGTTCTTGCTATTGAGGGAGTGCAGCGAAGGTTCACCAGACTGATTCCCGGGATGGCAGGACTGATATATGAGGAGAGATTGAATCGACTGGGCCTGTATTCACTGGAGTTTAGAAGGATGAGAGGGGATCTCATAAAAACAAATAAAATTCTGACGGGACTGGACAGATTAGATGCAGGAAGAATGTTCCCAATGTTGTGGAAGTCCAGAACCAGGGAACACAGTCTAAGGATAAGGGGTAAGCCATTTAGGACTGAGATGAGGAGAAACTTCTTCACCCAGAGAGTTGTTAACCTGTGGAATTCCCTACCGCAGAGAGTTGTTGATGCCAGTTCATTGGATATATTCATGAGGGAATTAGATATGGCCCTTACAGCTAAAGGGATCAAGGGGTATGGAGAGAAAGCAGGAAAGATGTACTGAGATGATGATCAGCCATGATCTTATTGAATGGTGGTGCAGGCTTGAAGGGCTGAATGGCCTACTCCTGCACCTATTTTCTATGTTTCTGTCACTGCTCAACAAGTCAGGATCTGGACCTGACATGACCCTATTTTATCGGTTGTGAAATGTTGTGTCCTCAGTGGTGATTGGTCTGCAATACCTATGGAGATGTGTGATGAGACCAAACCATACAACCGTCACAAAGATGAGCTGTCTATTCAGTCAGATTGTTTACTGTGGAGTAATCGTGTCATCATGCCTAAGAAAGGTAGAGAAAATTTTGTACATGAACTACATAGCACTTATCCTGGTATTGTCATGATGAAAGTCATTGCTAGGTCTCATCTATGGTGGCCTGGAATTGACTCTGATCTGGAATCATGTGTGCATCAGTGCAATACTTGCATGTAGCTAATTAATGTACCAGCGGAATCCCCGCTGAATCTTTGGTCGTAGCCATCTAAACGATAGTCGAGGATCCACATCGATTTTTCGGACCCTTTCCTGGGAAAGATATTTTTGTTGTGGTGGATGCATATTCAAAGTGGATAGAGTGTATTATTATGTCATCCAGCACATCTACAGCTACTATTGAGAGTCTTCATGTCATGTTTGCTACTCATGGTTAGCCTGACATTTTTGTGAGTGATAACGGATCTTGCTTCACAAGTCTTGAGTTTCAATGGTATTAGACATGTGAGGTCAGCTCCATTCAAACCTGCTTCTAATGGTCAAGCAGAGCGTGCTGTTCAAACGATCAAGCAAAGTATGAAACGTGTAACTCAGGGTTCACTGCAGACTCGCTTGTCATGTATATTGCTTAGTTACAGGACAAGACCTCATACGCTTACTGGGGTTTCCCCTGCTGAACTACCGATGAAGAGAAATCTCAAGACCAAGCTTTCTCTTGTTCATCCTGATTTGAATGATCGTGTTGAAAACAGACGTCAAAGTCAGCAATGGTATCATGATCGAGCTGCTGTGTCACGTGACATCTCTGTCAACGATCCGGTTTATGTACTGAACTATGGTCAAGGTCCAAAGTGGATCGACAGTACTGTTATAGCCAAGGAGGGTAACAGAGTGTTTATTGTCGTGCTCAAGAATGGGCAAACATGCAGGAAACGTGTTGATCAGGTTAAACTGCAGCACATGGATGAACTGGAACCGATTGAGGAAGATGCAGTCAGTGACCAACCAACCAATGTTCATTCATCAAAGGACTCTGCTGCCATTACTGAACCTGGACCTACAGTCTCTGACATGCTCATTGCCACTCCCATCAGATTGATTACTCAGCCTTCAGTCACAACTGACTCAGAACGTTCGCCCAGAATTAAAGTTGAACTGAGACGATCAACTTGTGAGCGGAAATTCCCAGACCGTCTTAATTTGTAAAGAGACTGATATTAAGATCTTAAAAGGGGGATGTTGTTATGTACTGATGCTTGGAGTCACCAGACACCAGAGGGCGCCACTGTCGGTGGTCATCGGGCTGTATGCATGTGTGCGCGGTCACTGGTATATAAGCGCGGGTACTATGTCACATGGGTACTTTGGGCACGAATAAAGTTGGATCACGTTTGCACTTAAGGCAGCTTACAGTAACAAGATTCTTGAGTCATTACAAACACCAATAGTAATTTCCATGCTGTAGTCCAGTCATGATGCCAGCAGTCAGCACTAGACTATTGGGGCTCCCAGAAAGCTACCAGTCCACCGGTAAAGTTTACTCTTGTGAAAATATAATTTTTGCCAAGTAAACGATACTTCATTTAAAATTCTATTATTCTCATAATATTACATTGCCAACATTTAATACAGAAACAAGATATAAAAGCAAAATTCATACCTGAGAGACCACACTAATATAACCTTTCCATTCTTCTCTGGTTTCAAGGTCTTCAGCCTGGAGATAATGGGAAAGGAAAATCACATTATGTGTACATCATTACAGAGTAGATATTGTTGATAAATGCTTAATTAAATTGCCTCGTGTTGTAGTAACTGAAGATGTGTAATCCAGCTTGAAACCGTATATGTACCGCTCGTACATCATTATCGCCATTATCTTTTCAGCAACGTCATACTACTATGATAAGACTAAATAGTACCATCAGCTTATAACAGAAACTGCAGTGAGCAGCCTTGAGTGACGAGAGATGCTGGAATTGCTCTTCTTAAAGCAGAGAAGGTTAAAGGAGGATTCAATAGAAGTGTTAGAAATTATGAAGGGTTGATAGAATAAGGAGAAACTGTTTCAGGAGAGTTGGTAACCAGAGGACAAAGATTTAAGATAATTGGCGAAAGAAGCAGAGGGGAAAATGAGAAGAATGTTTTTTACACAGCAAGTTGTTATGATCGGGAATGCACTGCCTGAAATTGTAGAGGGAGCAGATTCAATAGTAACTTTCAAAAGGGAATTGAATAAATACTTGCAAAAGGAAAAATTTGCAGGGCTATGGTGAAAGAGCAAGGAAGTGGAACTAGTTGTATAGCCCTTTCAAAGATCTAGCACAAGCAAAATGGGCCAAACGACCTCTTTCTGTACTGTAAGATTATATGGGTGGAATTTTAACCACCCCCAGCCCCAAGACTGGCTGGATTGGGGGCGCTTGGGAGGTAAAAAAATGAAATCTCAAAACCGGCCCCAACCCGTCCACTTCTGTTTTCAAAGGGAGGATAGTCGGGGGCGAGTGACCAGTCTGCTCTCAGGTCAGTAATATATTTTAAGGAGGCTGCGTGCCTCCATTATAACAGGATTTTTATTTTTAACCCATGGACGCCGGGTTCCCCGGGACTCAGGATTCCTGCAGACAAAAGGAAGCAAAAAGGGGCGGATCCATTAGCATTTATAACATTGCTTGTAGGCCAGGAGGAACAGGGGCATTTCCTCCAGGCCCAACAAGCTAACCTCTTAACAGATCCTGTGATCGGCTGAACTCCCCCACCCTCCCGATCTGCGACTCCCCGCCTACCCCACGGCTTCCAAATGTTCCCCATGATCTCTAAATCCCGCCATAATCTCCGATTCCCGGCACCCTCCACGAGCTCAAAATTATTCTGAGATCTCCAACACCCCATCCCTCCGTGAGCTCCGACTGGCCCGCAATCTCTATTTCCCAAGCCCCCACTCCACGATTTCCACCTCCCGCCATGATCTCCGACTCCTCCCCACACAATCTCCAAATCCTTCCGCAATCTCCAACTTTCCACATCTTTCCCCCTCCCCCCACAATCTCCAAATCACCCTGCGATCTCCTACTTCAAGACCCCCACCCCCCCGCGATCTCCAAATCCCAAATGATCTTCAAATATTACTGCGATACCCAAATCCCACTGTGATCCCCAATTCCTCCCACCTGCAGTGGAAAACCTGGAAAGACGTGCTGTGGTTAATTTCAGCAGGACGTCCAGAGAAACCTGTACTTTTGGGTGTCCTGCCCAGAAATCCTCCCCCTCCTCTCTTCATGGCCCCGAGTACATATCAGGGATATGATTCCATGATTCTAGGATGCTGTTAACAGTCATTGGGGTAACTTTTCTGCAACTTCACGCCTTCAATGGAGACCATATTCGCAGCAGATGTCTTATTGGAAAATCATGTGTGCAACCCATTATTTTCAATCTATTGACTTCAAATGAATGGAAATTTACAGACAGTGCACCCATTATTTTGCAACAAGCTGCCGATCCCATGGGAGGCCTCACTGGTGGAGCAGGGTCTCAGAAAAATTCACTCAGAAATGTTTTGATGTGTTCTGAAGGTGGTGGCGACGCTAACAAGCTTGTCTTTGTTGCCCATCCCTCGGTGTTCTGAAAATGTTTGGTGGGCCTTCTTCTTGAACTGCTTCAGTCCTAGCACTGATAGTATCCCACAATGGTGTTAGGTAGAGAACTCCAGGACTTTGACCCAGGAATAATGAACAAACATTGATGTTTATCCAAGTTAGGATGGTGTGGGACATGGAGAGGATCTAGCAGGTGATCCCAACTTGCATTTGCCTTTATATAGCATTCTTAAAGTAGTTAAACAGACCAAGGCATTTTGCAGGAGTGTTAGCAAATAAATATTTACACCGAGTCACATAAAGAGATATTAGGACAGATGACTAAAAGCTTGGTCAAATAATTAGGTTTTAAGGAACATATTAAAGGAGGAGAGAGAGGTGGAGAGGAAATTTCATAGTTTAAGGCCTAGACAGATGAAGGCACGGCCGCCAATGGTGGAGCAACAAAAATCAGTGACACGCAAGAGGCCAGACTTGGATAAATGCAGAGATCTCGGAGGCTTGTAGAGTTGTAGGAGGTAACAGAGATAGGGAGGAGCGAAGGCAGGGAGGGATTGAAAACATGAATGAGAATTTTTAAATTGAAGCATTCCTGGACTGGGAGGCAATATAGGTCAACGAGTGCAGGGGTGATGAGTGAAAAGAACTTAGGTTCAGGACTTGGGTCAGGCCTCACTTGGAATGCTGTTTCCAGTTTTGGTCTCCTCATCTGCTGCGTGATATTGAGGCTTTGGAAAGGGTGCAGAGGAGGGCCACTAGACTAATTCCTAGTTTAAAGCATCTTATTTATCTAAAAGAGTTGAGACTAAACTTTAGAGAAGCATAGACTTAATGATAATCTGATTGAGGTTTATAAGATGATGAAGGGATTAGATTGTGCTCGAGTTGACAGTTTGTGCCAATTAAATAGATTAGGGAGGACCAGGGGTTACAATTTGAATACAAAAGCGAAATACTGCGGATGTTCGAAATCTGAAATAAAAAACTGAAAATGCTGGAAATACTCAGCAAGTCAGGTAGCATCTGTGGAGAGAGAAACAAAGTTAACTTTTTAGGTCCAGATTTAGGGTCAAGAATGATGGGGTAGAGGAAGTGCGGGATGTACAAGAGGCCAGAACTGGAGGAACACAGAGTTCTCGAAGGAAGTTACAGAGATAGGGAGAGGTGAGACTATGGAGGGAGTTGAATACAAGGATTAGAATTTAAATTTGAGGCAGTAGTAGACTGGGTGCCAATGGAGGTAAGCAAGCACAGGATCCTTGATTTATTATCCAGAAGCAGAGAATACAAATGCAAGGAGATAATGTTATTTAGAGTAGTTGGAGTATTGTGTGCAGTTTTAGATTCCCCAGTATAAGAAGGATTTAAAAGTAATGGAACACATGAAGTATAGATTCACTAGGATGTTACTGGGGATGAGGGGTTAAAGTTATGAATAAAGACTTGAGTAGTTGAAGCTATTTTTTTAACTGGAGCTGAAAAGATTGAGGGTGACTTGAACAGTTATGAGAGGATAAATCATGATAACAACACCAACAACTTGCATTTATATAGTGCCTTTAACATAGTAAAACATCCTTAGGAACTACACAGGAGTGTCATCAAATCATATTTGATACCGAACCAGAGAAGAAGATATTAGGGTAGATGACCAAAAGCTTGGTCAAAGAGGTAGGTTTTAAGGAACGTCTTAAAGGAGGAGAGAGAGGTGGAGAGACGGAAAGGTTCAGGGAGGGAATTCCAGAGATTAAGGCCATTGTAGCTGATGGCACTGATGCCAATGGTTGAGCAATTAAAATCGGGAATCGGTCCAGAATTGGAGGGGTGCAGATATCTCGGGAGGTTGTGGGGCTGGAGGTGGTTACAGAGATAAGGTGTAAGGCCGCAGAGGGATTTGAAAACAAGGATGAAAATTTAAAAATTATAGGTGGTTTCCATTGGTCAGAGAATAATAACAAGAGAGCACAACTTTAAAGATAATCACAAATAGAATTAAAAAGACCAGAAAGAAATAACACAGGAATGTGGAACTCTGTGCCTTGGACAGCTGTTGAAGCCATAAGTACTTTCAAAAGGAACATAGATATTTGCCTGAAAAAGAGTAATATTAAAGGGTATGGGGAACAAGTAAGAGTGGGATTAGACTAGGTGGGTCATGTGAAGAAAAACACTAGTACAGACTTGATGGCCTGCTTCTTTGTGGTAACAGTCTATGATACAGGTACAACGTCTGAAATCCGGGATCCTTGGGACCGAATCCGTGCCAGATTTTGGGTTTTGTGGGATTTCAGACCTCGCCGTCCGCTGATCCTCCGCTCCTCGTCATGCACCGGAATGTCCGGTTTTCGGACAATTCCGGTTTTCAGAAGTCCAGATTCAGGACGTTGCACCTGTATTCCTTTTGTCCACTATTTTAGCAACGGAGTTAACTCATTTCATATAAATGCCTGTATTAAAATAGCGGAGTGAGGAATCTCAAACAAATGGGTTAAAAGTTCATCTACTACAAACAGTAATATTAATTTCTAGGCTTAGATAAGTACTCTAGTTGGGATACCTTCAGCTTCACCTCCTCATTGGCTAGTTGCAGTCGGAAGTTAACTACCTGAGAGCTTTTATCTCTGCTGTTGTCATCTCCTATTGACACAAATTTCTGCAGGTCCAGTTTTTCTGTGTACTGAAAAGGAAGGTAAACAGTTATAAGGAGGGAGGACCATATACAGAATGATGATATTATTGGGGTCTGGCAGCTTTTAGCACAGAACCAGACCCTGAGAAATGCTTGCTACTTCTGTAGTCATTCTTTTTAAATTTGCTTTTAATATTTATTGAGTGCAGATAATTATTATATGCAGGTGTAATGGAAGGTGCAAATTCTGAGAGTTGGTAAACTATTTGAATATAGAAAGAATAACATGAGGATGTTCCAAAGCACTTCACAATCAACGAAGTACTTTTGAAGCATAGTCACTTGTAAAGTAGGAAATGTGGCAACCAATTTGCACACGGCAAGGTCCCACAAACATCAATGTGATTATGGCCAGATAATCTGTATTATAGTGATGTTGGTTGAGGGATATATATTGGTCTGGACATTGGGGAAACTCCCTGCTTTTCTTCGAAATAGAGCCATGGGATTTTTCACGTCCACCTATAAGAGCAGACAGACCTCAGTTTAAAGACAAAAAACAACACCTCCAACACTGCAGCTCTCCTTCAGTACTGCACTGGCATGTCAGCTTGCATTCTGTGCTCAATGACCATTACATTACTCTGTTAATAACCATGGAGGTGAATGTCCCCCAAGCTTCTCCTGCTCCTCTGACGGAACTTCGATGGAAGTGAGGTGGAGACTACTGTTTAGGTGCGTGAGCATAGAAACATAGAAAATAGGTGCAGGAGTAGGCCATTCGGCCCTTCGAGCCTGCACCACCATTCAATAAGATCATGGCTGATTATTCCCTCAGTACCCCTTTCCTGCTTTCTCTCCATACCCCTTGATCCCCTTAGCCGTAAGGGCCATATCTAACTCCCTCTTGAATATATCCAATGAACTGGCATCAACAACTCTCTGCGGCAGGGAATTCCACAGGTTAACAACTCTCTGAGTGAAGAAGTTTCTCCTCATCTCAGTCCTAAATGGCCTACCCCTTATCCTAAGACTGTGTCCCCTGGTTCTGGACTTCCCCAACATAGGGAACATTCTTCCTGCATCTAACCTGTCCCGTCCTATCAGAATCTTGTATGTTTCCATGAGATCCCCTCTAATCCTTCTAAACTCCAAGGTATAAAGGCCCAGTTGATCCAATCTCTCCTTATATGTCAGTCCTGCCATCCCGGGAATCAAACTGGTGAACCTTTGCTGCACTCCCTCAATAGCAAGAACATCCTTCCTCAGATTAGGAGACCAAACCTGAACACAATATTCCAGGTGAGGCCTCACCAAGGCCCTATACAACTGCAGTAAGATCTCCCTGCTCCTATACTCAAATCCCCTAGCTATGAAGGCCAACATACCTTTTGCCTTCTTCGCCACCTGCTGTACCTGCATGTCAACTTTCAATGACTGATACCCAGGTCTCGTTGCACCTCCCCTTTTCCTAATCTGCCGCCGTTCAGATAATATTCTGTCTTCCTGTTTTTGCCACCAAAGTGGATAACCTCACATTTATCCACATTATACTGCATCTGCCATGCATTTGCCCACTCACCTAACCTGTCCAAGTCACCCTGCAGCCTCTTAGCGTCCTCCTCACAGCTCACACCGCTACCCAGTTTAGTGTCATCTGCAAGCTTGGAGATATTACACTCAACTCCTTCATCTAATTCATTAATGTATATTGTAAATAGCTGGGGTCCCAGCACTGATCCCTGCAGCATCCCACTAGTCACTGCCAGCCATTCTGAAAAGGACCCATTTATCCCGACTCTCTGCTTCCTGTCTTCCAACTAGTTCTCTGTCCACGTCACTACATTACCCCCAATACTATGTGCTTTAATTTTTCACATCAATCTCTTGTGTGGGACCTTGTCAAAAGCCTTTTGAAACTCCAAATACACCACATCCACCAGTTCTCCCTTGTCCACTCTACTAGTTACATCCTCAAAAAATTCTAGAAGATTTGTCACGCATGATTTCCCTTTTATAAATCCATGCTGACTTGGACCGATCCTGCTTTCCAAATGTGCTGCTATTTCATCTTTAATAATTGATTCCAACATTTTCCCCACTACTGATGTCAGGCTAACTGGTTTATAATTACCCGTTTTCTCTCTCCCTCCTTTTTAAAAAAATGGTGTTACATTAGCTACCCTCCAGTCATAGGAACTGATCTGGAGTCGATAGATTGTTGGGAAATGATCACCAATGCATCCACTATTTCTAGGGCCACTTCCATAAGTACTCTGGGATGCAGACTATCAGGCCCCGGGGATTTATCGGCCTTTAATCCCATCAATTTCCCTAACACAATTTTCTGCCTAATAAGGATTTTCTTCAGTTCCTCTTTCTCACTAGACTCTCGGTCCCCTAGTATTTCCGGAAGGTTATTTGTGTCTTCCTTTGTGAAGACAGAACCAAAGTATTTGTTCAACTGGTCTGCCATTTCTTTGTTCCCCAAATTAAATTCATCTGAATCTGACTGCAAGGGGCGTATGTTTGGCTTCACTAATCTTTTTCTCTTCACATATCTATAGAAGCTTTTGCAGTCAGTTTTTATGTTCCCTGCAAGCTTCCTCTCATACTCTATTTTCCCCCTCCTAATTAAACCCTTTGTCCTCCTCTGCTGAATTCTAAATTTCTCCCAGTCCTCAGGTTTGCTGCTTTTTCTGGCCAATTTATATGCCTCTTCCTTGGATTTAACACTATCCTTAATTTCCCTTGTTAGTCACGGTTGAGCCACCTTCACCGTTTTATTTTTACTCCAGACAGAAATGTACAATTGTTGAAGTTCATCCATGTGATCTTTAAATGTTTGCCATTGCCTATCCACCGTCAACCCTTTAAGTATCATTTGCCAGCCGATTCTAGCCAATTCACATCTCATACCATCGAAGTTCCCTTTCCTTAAGTTCAGGACCCTAGTCTCTGAATTAACTGTGTCACTCTCCATCGTACTAAAGAATTCTACCATATTATGGTCACTCTTCCCCAAGGGGCCTCACACAGCAAGATTGCTAATTAATCCTTTCTCATTACACATCACCCAGTCTAGGCTGGCCAGCCCTCTAGTTGGTTCCTCGACATATTGGTCTAGACAACCATCTCTAATACACTCCAAGAAATCCTCCTCCACCGTATTGCTACCAGTTTGGTTAGCCCAATCTATATGTAGATTAAATATGCCCATGATAACTACTGTACCTTTATTGCACGCATCCCTAATTTCTTGTTTGATGCTGTCCCCAACCTCACTACTACTGTTTGGTGGTCTGTACACAACTCCCATTAGCGTTTTCTGCCCTTTGGTATTCTGCAGCTCCACCCATACAGATTCCATATCATCCAAGCTAATGTCTTTCCTTACTATTGCGTTAATTTCCTCTTTAACCAGCAACGCTACCCCACCTTCTTTTCCTTTCTGTCTATCCTTCCTGAATGTTGAATACACCTGGATGTTGAGTTCCCAGCCTTGGTCACCCTGGAGCCTTGTCTCCGTGATGACAATTATATCATATTAATTAATTGCTGCCTGTACAGTTAATTCGTCCACCTTATTATGAATACTCCTCGCATTAAGGCACAGAGCCTTCAGGCTTGTCTTTTTAACACACTTTGCCCCTTTAGAATTTTGCTGTAATGTGGCCCTTTTTAATTTTTGCCGGGTTTCTCTGCCCTCCACTTTTACTTTTCTTCTTTCTATCTTTTGCTTCTGTCGCCATTCTACTTCCCTCTGCCTCCCTGTATAGGTTCCCATCCCCCTGCCATATTAGTTTAACCCCTCCCCAACAGCACTAGCAAACACTCCCCCATGGACATTGGTTCTGGTCCTGCCCAGGTGCAGACTGTACGGTTTGTACTGGTCCCACCTCCCCCAGAACTGGTTCCAATGTCCCAGGAATTTGAATCCCTCCCTTCTGCACCACTCCTCAAGCCACATATTCATCTTAGCTATCCTGCAATTCCTACTCTGACTAGCACGTGGCACTGGTAGCAATCTTGAGATTACTACCTTTGAGGTCCTACTTTTTAATTTAACGCCTAGCTCCCTAAATTCGTCTTGTAGGACCTCATCCCATTTTTTACCTATATCGTTGGTTCCTACATGCACCACGACAACTGGCTGTTCACCCTCCCCCTCCAAAATACCAAAATATCCTGCAACCGCTCCGAGACATCCTTGACCCTTGCACCAGGGAGCAGGGTTTACACCACACTTCCAGCGAAGTTACAGCGCTGGAGTGGGAGCAGCTCCAAGGAAATTCCCAGCCTGTGCTGCCTCCAGGAGAACAGGTGGATCTTCAGTTGGTGCCATTCTCTTGTGGCCTCAGCCCCACCACCTCATTCATATGACAGTGCGAGTGCCAGGGTCAGGGCTGCCAACTGTAGCTAATTCTCTGGAGGACCAGAAACCAGCAGCTGGCCCTGCCTCACTTCAATATACCTAGACCAGCATGAGCAGAGATTTGTCAGCATGATGTTTGATTCCTTTTTTTAGAAGTCTCCCTGAAGGACTGCCCAGTACTCAGGTAGTGTTTGAAGAAACAACAACAAAACACAGAGGCAATTAATCGTTAGGAGACTGACAAAGTTCTGTGGAATGGACACGATGGGGAAGTAATTCTTCTTATATGGTATCGCAATATGGGCGGTATTGTATCAGCCACCCATTATATTCCATGCCTGATATCTAATTCCATTGACTGCAGTAGAACTGAATAGCGGAGTGACGTATAACAGGCAGACGATGGCATACTGCCCGCTTTGCGCCACCGTCCAGGATGAATTTCTACCCCATTGAAGGTCGTTCACCCACAGCTGACAAGCAACCTCCACAGGCTTGGTGAGATGCATAATTATGAACTGCTTTTATATTGGCCTTCCTTTAATTCACAGTTCTTATCCTGGTGCTTATAGTGCTAAATCCAGCTCCCAGTGGCAGAATCACAGATCTGGTTTAGTGTGAACCTGTGAGCCTGCTGCCAGGATAAGGGAAGAAGACTGGGTAAAGTAAACATTAGGAGCTGGTGTCCCGGAGACCAAATTAAAACAATGCCAACACCAAAGCAAACTGTACGTTCCACACAGGGCAGGGGTGTTGCAACAAATACAAAACAAATTCAGCCCCTGGAGGAGATTAATCGGTAAGTACCTGATCGCAAAGGAATTTACCCAGAGAGTTGCTTTCTCTTTTAATTCAATTCCCTCACTGTTTATATGATAATATTCAAATTAAATCTACAGTCAGAAATGAAGCTCTTCAATTTAGGAAAACATTGCAGGGCTATGAGGAAAGAGCTGGAGAGTGGGAGTAATTGGATAGGTCTTCAAAGAGCCGGCACAGGCATGGATCAGCCAAATCCCCCGCCCCCCATTTCTGTATGATAAGATTCTAATGATTCTGTGATTTAATTACACTTTTTATTTCATTTGAGTGAGCTGTTTTTATGATGAGTCTCATTTTAATCATAATCTTTTGACCTTCCCTTGTGTATTATTATCATTTTCAACAAGACATCTTTTGTCCCCTTGAGTTTCACCAAAAGAAGCATTTCCTCAGTTGAGCTGCATTAACACTAGCAGAGCCTGATTATATTTCAAATGATTAATTGCTCATCATTGAACAGATTCCATTCTTGTTACTGTAGCATGTGTAGCATTATCTTCTCTTTAAACATACATAGGATAAATAGATAACAACAGTTTAAGTCCCTAGGTTATTAGCAGAACTGGCTGATGTTACTCAGCTATCTCACACTTTCAAGCCATTTTGTTTATTTATGTCATCAGTACTAAATATTAAAATTAAACAAAACTTTTAGAGCTGGATTTTCGGTCTTCTGCCGCCCCTGTTACCGCCCGGAGGGGCGGCAATGGTGATGGTAAGCACTTCCGGGCGGACGGCCAGTTTCCAGCGCCCCGCTGGGATATTCAGTGCCATGTTTGTGGGGGCGCAGAGCATTACCGCCTGGAAGTGGCGAGCAGGTGTGCAACGCCCCTGGTTACAACACTGGCTCAATATTTGGATCACGCCTGACCCATAGCTCTCCATAGAGCACCCTGGTGAGGTAAGTAATGTCGACCTGAGGTAAGTGTGCTTAACTTCTTTTTTTGCGATTAATGTTATGGTGGTGTGAGTTATTTATTAGGAATGTTTTTGGTGTTTTTTTCAGATTTTTTTTTCCTCTGAGGCCGCTCTCAGGTAGCTCTGAGGCCAGCTGTTTAGCTCAGGATTTTCACTTGTTCAGCTGGCCTAGCACCCTAAAAGAAGTGTGCAATGCCTCCCTTAGTGCTCCACTCCAAACTCAGGGCCCAGCTGATTACATTTTGCAGCGGCAGATGCAAACCATTTGCCGGTGTAAAATTTACCGCTCCGCCCAGGACAACACCACAACAGAGGTGCAACCGAATTTCTCCCTCCAACTGTTTGATTATAATGAGGGATGCCAATTAATATGTTCCTTCTTCAAGGACTGGTTTAAACTGGACATCTAGAGCTAACAACAACAACTTGCTTCTTCCGCCATTATCAGGTAATCCCACAGGGAAATTCCTCCCTGATTATTAAATCATTACAAATCCAACAATGTCAACAACAACTTGCATTTCTATATTGCCTTTAACATAGTAAAGTGTCCTAGGGCGCTTCACAGAGGCAAAATCAGACAAAAACTGACACTGAGCCAAAGAAGGGGACATTAGGACAGGTGACCAAAAGTTGGTCAAACAGTAGTTTTTAAGGAGCATCTTAAAGGAAGACAGAGAGGTGGAGAGATGTAGGAAGGGAATTTCAGAGCTTAGGGCCTAGGCGGATGAAGTCACAGCTGCCAATGGTGGAGCCTGGAAAGTGGGAGATGCACAAGAGGCCAGAGCTGGAACAACGGAGAGTCCTCAGATGGTTGTAGGGCTGGAGGAGGTTACAGAGAGAGGCATATTATAAAGGAAAGAAAGAATTTACACTTCTAAAGTGCTTTTCACAGCCTCAGGCCATCCCAAAACGCTTTACAGCCAATGAAGTACTTTTGAAGTGTTGTCCCTGTTGTAACGTAGGGAAACATGGTACAATTTGTGCACACAATGTGATAATGACCAGATCATGGCTGTGAAATTTGGCACCTTAGTGCCGATAGTTAAGGTCAGTTTGAAGAAGAAAATGGTGGTCGCCTCGCTTACGACCAGTTCCTATGTGGCCCACGCTGACCGCCATCTTGGTAAGGGTGATTGTGCGGGAGGAATGTGCAGTATGGCAGATTGTGGTGTTAGTCAGTATGTAACACTGATTTGGTGCACGATCTGCCATTTTGGACACAGATGTTCCAATCACCGCCCTGTCCTAAACACACACAGCTGCACGAGGGACCCACTGGCTCTTGCAGAGTTTAGATGAATACTGGCTTGCTGGAAGACATTTATAACATTGTCAAAGTGTGCAGGGAGTGTTGCTGGATGATGGGAAGGTGTTAGCTCCTACTGTAAGGCCTCTGTCTACACCACTTGCTCCCAGTCATGTGGGCTCGACTTGCAGTCCCACTCGCGCTGCAACATGATAGGAAGATGCAGCAGAGGCAGCAAAGAAAACAAGCTGCTCGCAGAGGGAGAAGGGCTCTCAGCTGGACATGCCTATTTCCACTCTTGAGCAGCCCTGCTTTTAATTGCTCCACCATTGGTGGCCATGCTTTCAGGTGCCAAGGCCCTAAGCTCTAGAATTCCCTCACTAAACTCTGCATTTCTTTGACTAAGCTTTTGATCATCTACCGTAATGAATGTGGCTCGGTGTCAAATATGTTGCAGCACGAGCGGTACTGCAAGTCAAGCCCTCATGACTGGGAGCAAGTGGTATAGACAGGCCTTACAGCAGGCGGTGAAGAAGGCAAATGGCATGTTGGCCTTCATAGCGAGAGGATTTAAGTATAGGAGCAGGGAGGAGTTACTGCAGTTGCACAGGGCCTTGGTGAGGCCACACCTTGAATATTGTGTTTAGTTTTTGTCTCCTAATCTGAGGAAGGACGTTCTTGTTATTGAGGGAGTGTAGCAAAGGTTTACCAGATTGATTCCTGGGATGGCAGGACTGACATATGAAGAAAGACTGGATCGACTAGGCTTATATTCACTGGAATTTAGAAGAATGAGAGGGGATCTCACAGAAACATATAAAATTCTGACGGGACTGGACAGGTTAGATGCAGGAAGAATGTTCCCGATGTTGGGGAAGTCCAGAGCCAGGGGTCACAGTCTAAGGATAAGGGGTAAACCACTTAGGACCGAAATGAGGAGAAACTTCTTCACTCAGGGAGTTGTGAACCTGTGGAATTCTCTACCACAGAAAGTTGTTGAGGCCAGTTCGTTAGATATATTCGAAAGAGAATTAGGTGTGGTCCTTACGGCTAAAGGGATCAAGGGGTATGGAGAGAAAGCAGGAATGGGGTACTGAAGTTGCATGATCAGCCATGATCATATTGAATGGTGGTGCAGGCTCGAAGAGCCGAATGGCCTACTCCTGCACCTATTTTCTATGTTTTTATGTTTCTTAAAGGCATTATATAAATACAAGTTGTTATATATTTTAGACATAGATGTTGGCTAAGAAACCGTGGAGAGCTCCCTTGCTTTTCTTCGAATCGTGCCATGAGATCTTTCACGTCCACCTGAGAGGGCAGATGGGCCTCGGTTTAACATCTCAACTAATAGACAGCACCTCCAACAGTGCAGCATTCCGTCAGCACTGCACTGAAGTGTCAGCTTAGATTATATGCTCAAATCTCCGGAGAGGGACTCGAACCCACAACCTTTTGACTCAGAGGCATGAGTGCTACCACTAAACAATGGCTGACATTTGTGGAAAGAATGGCCTTGATGGGACAACTGGCCTGTTCTCATTTCATGCTTTTTTTTGTTCTTATTAGTTGGATACAATGTGTAGCACAAATTAAAGTTTATTGTTAACTTGTCGACATTGGGAAAATATAAAATATAGAGAAATGATGAATGGAAAAATTAGCACTTATATATATATATGTCAAAAGCATACTGTTGCACCGTAACATTTTCACTGCTCACAATGAACTCCTGAACCTAAGTACAATTCAACGCACTTATTGCAAGATAATTGCTTCTTTTTACTGTTTCAATGAAATAATTTACATATGTTTTGAAAAATAGTTCTTTAATTCAACGGCATTTGCCATCTGGTAAATTGCTGTCCAATTTCAAATAACGTTCTTTGAAAGTCACACCAAACCTAATCGAGTTGTAAAGGACAGTTTTGAATGGTTTATTTTTGTTAAAAGGTCTGTATTTTATGTAACACAGAAAGGGGCTCCCACTTATGAACAGTTTTTAATAAATATTTGCATCTGACGCGCCTAATTACGTTAAATGTCTCAAAGTGTTTTGCACAATGCATTATCATTGGAATACACTGACTGTTTTTATGTAGGCAAACTTCGCATAGACTTCATGGGGGAGAAATTCGGGGCATTTGCACTTCCCGTTAGTGCCTCCTGGCCATCCCAGACTCGAACCGAGTAATCTATCCTCTGAAGTATGGTGGACCTCGTCTCAAATGTTCCCGCAACATGGTCAAGATGTTGCAACATCCTCACTTGGAAAGCAGAAGCTGTTGGCAGTGCAGGCTGAGATACCTCACGAGGGTTAGACAGGACCTCCATCCTACAGCTGTGTCCCCAGAAGCCATTGTCTATTCATCATCAGTATTCTATGATACATTCAGGGATCCCTCATCTGCCTCATTGGGCTAGAAATTCGTCAGCGTCCCATTTGGGGCGTTAACTTTGAAATGCTAATGATTCTGAGCTTCCACTAAATTGGCTGTTAGCACTCCAGGAAAGAACTGAAGTGCTAAATCCAGCGCTAATGACCTCACTAGGGCTCTACAGGGGCTCCACCAGCAGAGTGATAATGAATTTCAGATGCAATGCCATCAGGAATCACTATTCACTCTGCCTCCTTCCAGCTCTTAAAGGGGAGTATTGTGTTCCTAACACAGATGAGGCTGCACACAGGGAGGTTAAAGTAACAGTGACCTCAGTCTTTAATAAGACACTCCAGATTGAGGAATAGGCCTTAGGGGCCAACTTATATACAGTGCTCCCAAGGGATGCTGGGATCCCTTGGGACTTCAGGGGATGAGTTCCCTGGTGGCGGAACATGGGAGTGCATGCTTTACAGATACACAACATCACTTCCCCGCACGCCCCCCCCCAAAGTCAAAGTGAAAACTATTTATAAGCTGAGGCGGTCAGGAACCTTTCTTTCTGGACTGTCTCGGTACAAATGTCTGTTCTGGTGTGTTGGCTGTGCCCTCGCTGGGCTGGCGTGTTGTTGGCCCTGCAGGGCTGCTAGGTGAGCCTGGCCTTGCTGGGCTGTTGGGCATGATGGATTCGATTTCCTGGTTCGGTGTGGTGTCGTTGATCCTTTGCGTGTGTGTTGTGGGCTCGAAAAAGGTGGTGTCTGCTGTGGGTTGTTCAGGGCAGTCTGTGAACCGCAGCCTCGTTTGGTCCAGGTGCTTTCTGCAAATTTGCCCATTGTCTAGTTTGACTACAAACACCCTACTCCCTTCTTTAGCTATCACCGTACCCGCGATCCACTTGGGACAATGTCCATAGTTTAGCACATACACAGGGTCATTCAGATCAATTTCCCGTGACACAGTGGTGCAACCATCGTTCACATTTTGTTGCTGCTGTCTGCTCTCTACCTGATCATGCAGGTTGGGGTGAACCAGCGAGAGTCTGGTTTTAAGTGTCCTTTTCATGAGTAGCTCAGCCGGGGGCACCCCTGTGAGTGAGAGGGGTCTCGTGCGGTAGCTGAGCAGTACTCGGGACAGGCGGGTTTGGAGTGAGCCTTCTGTGACTCGTTTAAGGCTCTGTTTGATTGTTTGTACTGCCCGCTCTGCCTGCCCATTGGAGGCTGGTTTAAACGGGGCCGAGGTGACATGTTTGATCCCATTGCGGGTCATGAATTCTTTAAATTCGGCACTGGTGAAACATAGCCCGTTGTCACTGACCAGTATGTCAGGCAGGCCGTGGGTGGCAAACATGGCCCTCAGGCTTTCAATGGTGGCGGTGGCGGTGCTTCCCGACATTATTTCACATTCAATCTATTTTGAAAAAGCATCCACCACCACCAGCAACATTTTACCGAGAAACGGGCCTGCATAGTCGACGTGGATCCTTGAGCACATACACTGCATTGCCGTACACAGGATTCTAAGTCAGAGTCAATACCAGGCCACCACACATGGGATCTGGCTAGCACTTTCATCATTACTATACCCGGGTGTGTGCTGTGGAAATCCGAGATGAACGTCTCCCTGCCTCTTTTTGGCAGCACTGCACGGTTACCCCACAAAAGGCAGTCTGCCTGAATGGACAGCTCGTCCTTTCGCCGCTGGAACGGCTTGATTGGCTTTTGCATTTCAACGGGGATGCTGGCCCAGCTCCCATGCAGTACACAGTTTTTTACTAGGGACAGCAGAGGATCTTGGCTGGTCCAAGTTCTAATCTGGCGGGCCGTGACAGGTGATTTATCATTTTTAAACGCTTCCATGACCATCAACAAGTCGGCGGGCTGCGCCACCATCAACAAGTTTGCAGGCTGCGCCATTTCCACCCCCGTGGTGGGCAATGGTAGCCGACTGAGATCATCCGCACAGCTCTTGATGCCTGGCCTGTGGCGGATGGTATAGTTTATACGCTGATAGCGCGAGTGCCCACCTTTGTATGCAGGCTGAGGCATTAGTATTTATCCCCTTGTTTTCAGTGAACAGGGATGTGAGGGGCTTGTGATCGGTTTCCAGCTCAAATTTGAGGCCAAACAGGTACTGATGCATTTTCTTTACCCCGAACACACACACGCTAATGCCTCTTTCTCAATCATGCTGTTGGTCCTCTCGGCCTTAGACAAGCTCCTGGAAGCATAGGCGACAGGTTGCAACACTCCCGACTCCGTACGACGACACGTCACATGATAGCACAAGTCTTTTACATGGGTTATACAATACAAGAAGCTTATTGGAGCATAAAATGTTTCTGGCTTTCTCAAAAGCAATTACTTGTTTTTTTCCCCATACCCAGTTCTCACCTTTGCGCAATAATACATGTAGGGGCTCAAAAAGGGTGCTTAACCCCAGTAGGAAGTTACCAAAATAGTTGAGGAGTCCCAGGAACGACCGCAGCTCCGTGATGTTCTGTGGCCTGGGCGCGTTCCAGATAGCCTCTGTCTTGGCCTCTGTGGGCCGAATGCCGTCCGCAGTGATCTTTCTCCCCAAAAACTCCACGTCTCTTGCCATGAAGATGCATTTACCGACTTGAGTAGGCTCTCCATGTTTCTCTGGAAGATCGTTGCAGCCGACTGAATTCCAAACGGGCATCTGTTGTAGATGAACAGTCCTTTGTGCGTGTTGATGCAGGTGAGGCCCTTCGAAGACTCCTCCAGCTCCTGCGTCATGTCGGCCGAAGTCAGGTCGAGCTTGGTGAACGTCTTGCCTCCTGCCAGCATCGCAAGTAGGTCGTCTGCCTTAGGTAGCGGGTATTGGTCCTGTAGCGAGAAACGATTAATAGTTACTTTATAATCGCCGCAAATCCTGACCGTGCCATCACTTTTGAGTACTGGAACAATCGGGCTGGCCCACTCGCTGAACTCCACTGGGGAGATGATGCCCTAGCATTGCAGCCTGTCCAGCTCGATTTCCACTCTCTCCCTCATCATGTGAGGTACCGCTCGCGCCTTGTGGTGAATGGGTCGTGCCTCTGGGACCAAGTGGATCCTTTGCCCCGGAAAAGTTTCCAATGCCTGATTCAAAAAGGGAAGGAAATTTGTTAAGAACCTGGGTACATGAGGCCTCATCGACATGTGATAGCGCTCAGATGTCATCCCAGTTCCAGCAGATTTTGCCCAGCCAGCTCCTTCCAAGCAGTGTGGGGCCATCGCCCGGGCCAATCCAGAGTGGCAGTTCATGCACTGTGCCCTCGTAGGTGACCTTGACCATGGCGCTGCCCAGGACAGTGATAAGCTCTTTGGTGTACATTCTCACTTTCGTGTGGATGGGGCTCAGGGCTGGTCTGAATGCCTTGTTGCATCACAGTCTCTCAACATCTTTTTACTCATGATGGATTGGCTAGCGCCAGTGTACAGTTCCATGGCTATGGGTAAGCCATTCAATTTTACATTTAGCATTACAGGTGGACATTTCATTGAAAATGTGTGCACCCTGTGTACTTCAGCATCTGTCTCCTCTCTCTAAGGCTCGAAATTACTTTGATCCACCATGGACCGATCTTCCTCTGCCACGTGGTGGTTAGCAGGTTTTGCAGAGCTTGCAGCTGGTTGCGGGTGCCCCATTGTTCCACAGCTCTTGCAAACATACCCTTTGAAGTGGCATGAATAGGCTGAATGGAAGCCTCCACAATGCCAACAAGGTGTCAATTGCCTTGCATTCATCCTTTGTTGGGGACTCTGAGTCATCCGGGTCACCTGAGGCCTGCTGGCAGTTGCAGTCTCGTGGGTTCTGCCCTGTACATTTCTGCTCGCAAACACAGTTCCAGTTAATTTATGAAGATTGCTAGCACTTGTGTGCTGAGAGATTTGTTTGGTGTTATCACTGGTGGACATAAATGCCTGTGCTATCGCAATGGCCTTACTGAGCATCGGTGTCTCTACAGTCAAAAGTTTTCATAGGATGGTCTCATGGCCAATGCGCAGTACAAAAAAGTCTCTGAGCATTTGCTCCAGGTAGCCATCAAACTCACATTGTCCTGCAAGTCGCCTTAGCTCGGCGACATAGCTCGCCACTTCCTGACCTTCAGATCGCTGGCACGTGTAGAACCGATATCTCGCCATCAGCACGCTCTCCCTCAGGTTAAGATGCTCCCGAACCAGTGTACACAGCTCCTCATACAACTTATCTGTGGGTTTCACCGGAGCCAGAAGATTCTTCATGAGGCTGTGGGTCGGTGCCCTGCAGACTGTGAGAAGGACAGCTCTCCTTTTTGCAGCGCTTCCTTCTCCGTCCAGCTCGTTGGCTACAAAGTACTGGTCTAGCCGTTCGACATAGGCTTTCCAGTCATCACCCGCTGAGAACTTCTCTAGGATGCCCACAGTTTGCTGCATCTTTGCATTGGATTCGTATTCTCATCGACAGTTATTGTGTTCCTAACACAGATGAGGCTGCACACAGGGCGGTTAAAGTAGCAGTGACCTCAGTCTTTAATACGACACTCCAGAGTGAGGACAGGCCTTAGGGGCCGGCTTATATACAGTGCTCTCAAGGGATGCTGGGATCCCTTGGGACTTCAGGGGATGAGCTCCCTGGTGGCAGAACATGGGAGTGCATGCTTTACAAATACACAATAGGGAGGATCCATCATTCTGTAGATCCTCATTATCAACATTGCTGGCTGTGAAGGTGACCTGCAAGCAACTGAATCCAGTAATTCTCATGGCCGATTCCAGTCCCAGGGAGAGACCTTGCCATTTCAGCAACCAGGCATTAGAGGCATTGGTCGTGGGAGTGGAATGAAGGAGGGCAGTGCTGCTCCCGGCCACTGGAAAGAGGCCATTGCCCCAGGACTTCAGAGCAATGTGGAGGGAAGTGGCCCAGGAGGTCTCGGCCAGCAGTGTGGTCGTCCGGAGCCTGACACAGTGTCGCAAGAAATTCAACGACCTCACTCTGGTGATCAGGGTGAGTGTTTGCTTCAGCAGGTCCTATATACCAGCATCTGAACCTCATCTGTACACACTGCACAAACCAGCACATCTCCACCACTCATCCACAAAGCATCGCCACCTACTAAAACTCACATCCACATCTCACGCCTTGCCTAAAATTACAGCTATGGTACGCACGTCTCTCAAACACATTGCTGCATTCTCACTCACACACATTCGTTTCTCTTGCCGGCTAAGATGGCCCACAATCGGAGGGAGCAGCAGAGAACAGGCAGGGGTGATGCATAGATGCAGCAACTTACAGACTTGGAGGAGCGAGTGCTTTGACTCATTTGGCACCAGGTGGTGGGCGCCATGGCCGTCGGCGATGTCGACCCCCTTGGGGCCAATAACGGTATCTTCATCCCTTCTCCTTCCCTCATCCCACTTTCCCCTCACACCAGAAACCTATCTCACTTCCCAGCTCCTGATATTGTCTGCATTCCTTGCTCCCTTTCTGACACCCTACCCTCACCTTAATGCGAGTCTTGTGCCAATTATGCTTTCAGATAATTAGCAAGTAGATAACCAGCCTGTCCCAATGAGAATGAGGTGGGAGAAGAGAAGCAGGAGTAGGCCATCTAGCCCCTCGAGCCTGCTCCGCCATTCAATAAAATCATGGCTGATCTGGTCGTGGACTCAGCTCCACTTACCCGCCCTCTCCCCGTAACCCTTAATTCCCTTATTGGTTAAAAATCTATCTATCTTTGACTTGAAAACATTCAATGAGCTCGCCTTAACTGCTTCCTTGGGCAGAGAATTCCACAGATTCACAACCCTCTGGGAGAAGAAATTCCTTCTCAACTCGGTTTTAAATTGGCTCCTCCGTATTTTGAGGCAGTGCCCCCTAGTTCTAGTCTCCCCGACCAGTGGAAACAACCTCTCTGCCTCTATCTTGTCTATCCCTTTCATTATTTTAAATGTTTCTATAAGATCACCCCTCATCCTTCTGAACTCCAACGAGTAAAGACCCAGTCTACTCAATCTATCATCATTAGGTAACCCCCTCATTTCTGGAATCAGCCTAGTGAATCGTCTCTGTACCCCCTCCAAAGCTAGTATATCCTTCCTTAAGTAAGGTGACCAAAACTGTACGCAGTACTCCAGGTGCGGCCTTACCAATACCTTATACAGTTGCAGCAAGACCTCCCTGCTTTTGTACTCCATCCCTCTCGCAATGAAGGCCAACATTCCATTCGCCTTCCTGATTACCTGCTGCACCTGCAAACTAACCTTTTGGGATTCATGCACAAGGAGCCCCAGGTCCCTCTGCACCGCAGCATGTTGTAATTTCTCCCCATTCAAATAATATTCCCTTTTACTGTTTTTTTTCCCAAGGTGGATGACCTCACACTTTCTGACATTGTATTCCATCTGCCAAACCTTAGCCCATTCGCTTAACCTATCCAAATCTCCTTGCAGCCTCTCTGAGTCCTCTACACAACCCGCTTTCCCACTAATCTTAGTGTCATCTGCAAATTTTGTTGCACTACACTCTGTCCCCTCTTCTAGGTCATCTATGTATATTGTAAACAGTTGTGGTCCCAGCACTGATCCCTGTGGCACACCACTAACCACTGATTTCCAACCGGAAAAGGACCCATTTATCTCGACTCTCTGCTTTCTGTTCGCCAGCCAATTCTCTATCCATGCTAATACATTTCCTCTGACTCCGCGTACCTTTATCTTCTGCAGTAACCTTTTGTGTGGCACCTTATCGAATGCCTTTTGGAAATCTAAATACACCACATCCATCGGTACACCTCTATCCACCATGCTCGTTATATCCTCAAAGAATTCCAGTAAATTAGTTAAACATGATTTCCCCTTCATGAATCCATGCTGCGTCTGCTTGATTGCACTATTCCTATCTAGATGTCCCGCTATTTCTTCCTTAATGATAGTTTCAAGCATTTTCCCCACGACAGATGTTAAACTAACCGGCCTGTAGTTACCTGCCTTTTGCCTGCCCCCTTTTTTAAACAGAGGCGTTACATTAGCTGCTTTCCAATCCGCTGGTACCTCCCCAGAGTCCAGAGAATTTTGGTAGATTATAACGAATGCATCTGCTATAACTTCCGCCATCTCTTTTAATACCCTGCGATGCATTTCATCAGGACCAGGGGACTTGTCTACCTTGAGTCCCATTAGCCTGTCCAGCACTACCCCCCTAGTGATAGCGATTGTCTCAAGGTCCTCCCTTCCCACATTCATGTGGCCTGCAAATTTTGGCATGGTTTTTGTGTCTCCCACTGTGAAGACGGAAGCAAAATAATTCTTTAAGGTCTCAGCCATTTCCACATTTCCCATTATTAAATCCCCCTTTTCATCTTCTAAGGGACCAACATTTACTTTAGTCACTCTTTTCCGTTTTATATATCTTATATTTTATATTTTATACGCATGTCGTGGCTGATGTGGCAGCATTCACTGCAGCACAGGCGGAAGCAACGCAATGTTTTAGTGCTGTCATGCAGTCAATGGTTGGTGGCATCGCGTCTCAGACTGTTCTCATGCAGTCTCAGCTGGATGCCACGTGTGCTCTGACTGCTGGGTCCACCACAGTCCACCGGGGATCTCACCGTGTCGATGCAGGACACCAATCTGTGCTCCAGCAGATTGGTATGGATGATGAGGTTCTGCCCCAGGGGGGAGTGGTAGTGGGTCAGTGGAGCAGGAACCTGCTGTCCTCTCTCAGGATGACAGCATTCCTGATCCCGCCACTGCCACTCCACCATTACATTTGTCACTGCCTGTCTACCAGCCAGCCCCATAGAAGTCTGGGATGGCTTCTAAAAATTGGAGTATTGATCATATGGCCATGTTACTTGAAAAGTTGTTATTGTCAATGAAGAAAACAAAGTCAAACTAAAAGCAATCTTCAGAACAAGGATATATTATCAAGGCATCAGTACACTTAACAACTTAGCTTCCTATAGTGCTTCTCATAGTACAAAAAGACAGCTCAAAGCACTTTACAAAGCATGGCAAAATACGGGCATTGAAGAGGTTTTAGTTTGAGAAGGCAGAGATGCCAACAAGAACAGTGTGGGAGAAATTGAGTCTCAAAGGTGATAAAGGCTTGCATGTGTTTAATGCAGTAATTAGCAAAAACATTGCGTACTGTCAAATAATCTTGAGCTCCAAAGAAAGTTTTAAATTATGCAAGGTTTGCTCTTGTGGTTCGCAATGTAATCTGCACCTTGTTATTTTCATTACTCCTAGGTAGCTATTATTCTGAATTTTAATGGTGCAATGTTAAACATGCAGTATATAATGGAAAGGATGTATGTAAACATATATAATGGGGCTACCTAGAAAAGTGTGATAATTGGCTTGACTAGTTAACACACATCTCCCTGGTTACAAAACCTGGTCAGCTTCGCAGAGCCTCTATTCAGTTATAGTCCTGCTCTTCTTTTCATTGATTAACGGAGTCTGAAAGATTTTTTCAGGTGCTCTTGTTTTCTGATTCCTCTTTCTTATACCTGTAATGCAAGTGAGTTTAGTTCCACATTCCCTCTGCATGTAATTGGAGCCTCCTCTATTTGAAGGAGGTCCAAATCAGAAATTTTTTTTAAAGTACAATGAAAGCTGATTAACATCTTTTGGGCCCAAAATTCACCAACATTTAGCTCCATTTGTTTGGAGTTAAGAGTGTTTTTTGGAGCTAACTTAATTTTGCACGTTTCGCCAATGTTATAACGCCGTCCTTAACAGACAACGGCCGATTTTTTTTAGTTAACGTTTTTATGACGTCACTCGGGATCAAACCCATCCATGACGCCATTTTTGGCCATTTTGCGAGTTTCGCCTATAAGGATTTTTTAATAAAACGGCAGTCGGGACCGCTTTATAAAACCTTACTTTACCAAGTCGAAGTCAGATAGAAATGGACGTTGCAGGCGCCATCTTGTTTATCGGAGCAGAGTTACAGGTTTTGAAGGGAGGGAACAAGACTTATATTATATCCAAACAAATTAAAAATGTTTGTTTGTGCGGAGGAAAAATAAAAACTTTATTTATTGCAGTAAATTGCGAGTTGAAGTTCAACCACCAAATCGCTGCTCATCAGGCTCGGGGCACACAGGGTCGGAGCACCGGCCAGCAGAATCGCTCCCTCGGCCGGACACAGGAGCTCGGCGTTCGGCTTTCAAAGAAACCCGGGTGAGAGCTGGAAGCCAATTCGGGGAGAGGAGTGGCAGCAGGGGCCATTCAGCCAGAGATAGGGGCGGCAACGGTGGTGGGGGGGGGGGGCATTCGGCCAGGGATAGAGGTGGCAGGGGGGGCCATTCGGCCGGTGAGAGGGGCGGCAACGGTGGGGGGGGCGGGCATTCGGCCAGTGATAGGGGCAGCAGGGGGGCCATTCGGCCAGTGATAGGGATGGCAGGGGGGCCATTCGGCCAGTGATAGAGGCGGCAGGGGGGGCCATTCGGCCAGTGATAGGGGCGGCGACGGGGGGGCATTCGGCCAGGGATAGAGGCGGCAGGGGGGGCCATTCGGCCAGTGATAGGGGTGGCAGCGGGGGGCATTCGGCCAGGGATAGGGGCAGCAGTGGGGGGCCATTTGTGAGCCGTCAGCTGGGACGGGGAGTTTCAGCATCAAAACACTCCCAGAGCAGGTACAGCACGGACACAAAAGCAAAATACTGGATGCTGGAATATGGAATAAAAACAGAAAATGCTGGAAATCTCAGCGGGTCGGCATGGGAAAAATCAGAATGGGTTAGCTACAGAGTAAAGCTCTACAATTACACGTTACCCTGATTAAGCTACACCAGCTGAACATCCCTGTCTGACGTAAAAATAAAACAAGGAAGGTGGCTCAACCGTGGCTAACAAGGGAAATTAGGGATAGTGTTAAATCCAAGGAAGAGGCATATAAATTGGCCAGAAAAAGCAGCAAACCTGAGGACTGGGAGAAATTTAGAATTCAGCAGAGGAGGACAAAGGGTTTAATTAGGAGGGGGGAAATAGAGTATGAGAGGAAGCTTGCAGGGAACATAAAAGCTGACTGCAAAAGCTTCTATAGATACGTGAAGAGAAAAAGATTAGTGAAGACTAATGTAGGTCCCTTACAGTCAGAATCAGAATCAGGTGTATTTATAGTGGGGAACAAGGAAATGGCAGACCAATTGAACAAATACTTTGGTTCTGTCTTCACTAAGGAAGACACGAATAACCTCCCGAAAATACTAGGGGACCGAGGGTCCAGAGAGAAGAAGGAACTGAGGGAAATCCTTATTAGTCAGGAAATGGTATTAGGAAAATTGATGGGATTGAAGGCTGATAAATCCCCAGGGCCTGATAGGCTGCATCCCAGAGTACTTAAGGAAGTGTCCCTGGAAATAGTGGATGCATTGGTAGTCATTTTCCAACATTCCATGGACTCTTGATCAGTTCCCATGGATTGGAGGGTAGCTAATGTAACCCCACTTTTTTAAAAAGGAGGGAGAGAGAAAACAGGGAATTAGAGACCGCCCAGCCTGACATCGGAGGTGGGGAAAATTTTGGAATCAATTATTAAAGATGTAATAGCAACGCATTTGGAAAGCAGTGACAGGATCGGTCCAAGTCAGCATGGATATATGAAAGGGAAATCATGCTTGACAAATCTTCTGGAATTTTTTGAGGATATAACCAGTAGAGTGGATAAGGGAAAACCAATGGATGTGGTGTATTTGGACTTTCAAAAGGCTTTTGACAAGGTCCCACATAAGAGATTAGTGCGCAAAATTAAAGCACATGGGATTGGGGGTAATGTATTGACGTGGATAGAGAACTGGTTGGCTGACAGGAAGCAGAGAGTGGGAATAAACGGGTCCTTTTCAGAATGGCAGGCAGTGACTAGTGGGGTGCCGCAAGGTTCAGTGCTGGGACCCCAGCTATTTATAATATATATAAACAATTTGGATGACGGAATTGAGTGTAATATCTCCAAGTTTGCAGATGACATTAAGCTGGGTGGCATTGTGAGCTGTGAAGAGGATGCTAGGAGGCTGCAGGGTGACTTGGACAGGTTAGGTGAGTGGGCAAATGCATGGCAGATGCAGTATAATGTGGATAAATGTGAGGTTATCCACTTTGATGGCAAAAACAGGAAGGTAGATTATTATCTGAATGGTGACAGATTAGTAAAAGGGGAGGTGCAATGAGACCTGGGTGTCATGCTGCATCAGTTATTGAAAGTAGGTATACAGGTACAGCAGGCAGTAAAGAAAGCGAATGGTATGTTGGCTTTCATAGCAAGAGGATTTGAGTATTGGAGCAGGGAGGTCTTACTGCAGTTGTACAGGGCCTCGGTGAGACCACACCTTGAATATAGTGTGCAGTTTTGGTCTCCTAATCTGAGGAAGGACATTCTTGCTATTGAGGGAGTGCAGCGAAGGTTCATCAGACTGATTCCCAGAATGGCAGGACTGACATATGAAAAAAGACTGGATCGACTAGGCTTCTATTCACTGGAATTTAGAAGAATGAGGGGGATCTCATCGAAGCATATAAAACTGATGGGATTGGACAGGTTGATTGCAGGAAGAATGTTCCCGATGTTGGGGAAGTCCAGAACCAGGAGTCACAGTCTAAGGATAAGGGGTAAGCCATATAGGACCAAGATGAGGAGAAACTTTTTCACCCAGAGAATTGTGAACCTGTGGAATTCTCTACCACAGAAAGTTGTTGAGTCCAGTTCGTTGGATATATTCAAAAGGGAGTTAGATGTGGCACTTACAGCTAAAGGGATCAGGGGGTATGGAGAGAAGGCAGGCGTGGGATACTAAAGTTGCATGATCAGCTATGATCATGTTGAATGGTGGTGCAAACTCGAAGAGCCGAATGGCCTACTCCTGCACCTATTTTCTATGTTTCTAAACCTAAATGTTTGAACATGCGCAGAACTGGACCTCAGTTTTTTGGTGCAGAAGTTAAGCTCCACCCACAGAAGCGAAGGTCTTTCTGAGCTGCACCAAATTCAAAGAGAAAAATGGCGAAACTTCGGACTTTTTTTGCCGCTACTTCGGCTTAAAAAATCGGCTGTTAATCTGAAATAGTGCCAAAAAAGGCAATGTGGAATTTTGGGCCCTTTAGCTTGTTTTTATACTTCTGTTGATGTTTTACTGTTTTTGTTTAAGCAGTAACATACACGAATTACAGAAGCTGACTGTGTGAGGGAACTCAATCAACTTGTACATGAAGCCAAGCCATCCTCGATGGATGATTCTTTTCCCAAGTCAACCATTCTCCTGTATTAGGTGGGAGTTCACAATCTCCTGCCCTGTGGGCCGATATCAGGACCTGCCACATGTATGCGAAGAGCCAGTAACCTCCATCTTTCAGATGAGACGTTAAATCGAGGCCCCGTCTGCTCTCTCAAATGGACGTAAAAGATCCCATGGCACTATTTCGAAGAAGAGCAGAGGAGTTATCCCCGGTGTCCTGGCCAATATTTATCCCTCAATCAACATAACAAAAAAAATAGATTATCTGGTCATTATCACGTTGCTGTTTGTGGAAGCTTACTTGTGTGCAAATTGGCTGCCACATTTCCTACATTACAACAGTGACTACATTTGCAAACCAGAAGATCCCAGTATGCGTCAGCTGCTTCCTTACCACCACTTCGTTTTCATCACAGTAAAAGAAAATTGAAGAGCCTCGTACTTCTGACCAGTATCTTTGGAAGTCCTGTTAAGTAGATACAAGAAAACATATCAAAGGGAGGAAAGAAAAAAGGCCTCACAAAACACTGCTAACTCACTATATTTGGTAGCGTTTTACTGTTTTCTTCTGGAGCTGCTGCTTCAGGCTGGGTTGCTAGATCCATTGGAGCCGGAAAGCCCCAATATATTTCCCAACTGAGTCTGCACAGTGAGCCATTGTCCAGCTATTTGATGATGGGGCAAGGAATTGGAACTAAATGTAATCTTGTTTCCACCTGATACCCACACAACTGCAGTTTCTAGAAAACATAGCCAGATTACAATCAGTAACAGGAACATGATATTTCTCTTCCATGCGGAGGCTAACTGAGAAAGAACTTGCATTAAAATAGTGTCTTCTGTGACCTTAGGATGTCCCAAAGCGCTATACAGCACCTTTGGCAGTGCAGCACTCCCTTCGTACTGCACTAGAATGTCAGCCTAGATTTTTGTGCTCAAGTCTCTGGAGAGGGACTTGAACCTACAACTTTCATGACTGAGAGGCCAGAGTGCTACCCAATGAGCCACAGCTGACAAGCCATTCAGTTTTGGCCACCGCATCTCAGGAAGGATATATTTGCCAGAATTATATGGGGACTTAGAGGGTTAAATTATGAGAACAAGCTGCATAAACTTGGCTTGTATTTCCTTGAGTCTGCTTGGGAACCGGCTAACTTAGATTGGGTATTGTGTAATGAAAAGGGATTAATTAACAGTCTTGTTGTGCGGGGGCCTTTAGAGAAGAGTGACCATAACATGAATGAATTTCTTATTAAGATGGAAAGTGAAGTAGTCCAATCCGAAACGAGGGTCCTAAATTTAAACAAAGGAAACTACGAAGGTATGACGAATGAATTGGCTGTGATAGATTGGGAAGAATCATTAAAAGGCATGACGCTGGATAGGCAACGGCAAATATTTAAGGAATGAATGCATGAATTGCAACAGTTATACATTCCTTTTTGGCGTAAAAACACAAAAGGAAAAGTGGCCCAACCATGGCTAACAAAAGAAATTAAGGATAGTATTAGATCCAAAGAGGAGTTATACAAAGTTGCCAGAAAAAGTAGCAAGCCTGAGGATTGGGAGCAGTTTAGAATTCAGCAAAAAAGGACCAAGAGATTGATTAAGAGGGGAAAAATAGAGTATGAGAGTAAACTTGCAAGGAACATAAAAACCGACTGCAAAAGTTTCTACAAGTACGTAAAAAGAAAAAGATTCGTGAAGGCAAATGTAGGTCCTTTACAAGCAGAAACGGGAGAATTTGTAACGGGGAACAAGGAAATGGCAGAACAATTAAATAAATACTTCGGTTCTGTCTTCACCAAGGGTCTAGTGAGCAAGAGGAATTAAAGGAAATGATTATTAATAAGAAAATAATTCTGGAGAAACTAATGGGACTGAAGGCAGATAAATCCCCAGGGCCTGATGATCTGCATCCCACAGTACTAAAAGAGGTAACTATGGAAATAGTAGAAGCATTGGTTGTCATCTTCCAAAATTCTATAGATTATGGAACAGTTCCTGCAGATTGGAGGGTGGCAAATGTAACCCCACTATTTAAAAAAGGAAGGAGAAAGAAAACAGGGAACTACAGACTGGTTAGCCTAACATCAGTAATAGGGAAAATGCTGGAGTCTATTATAAAGGATGTGATAATGGCACACTTAGATAATATCAATGAGATGAAACAAAGTCAACATGGATTTATGAAAGGAAAATCATGTTTGACCAACCTCCTGGAGTTTTTTGAGGATGTAACTAATAGAATAGATAAGGGAGAACCAGTGGATGTAGTGTATTTGGATTTTCAGAAGGCCTTTGATAAAGTCCCACATAAGAGGTTAGTGTGCAAAATTAAAGCACATAGGGATTGGGGGTAATGTATTGGCATGGATTGAAAATTGGTTAACTAACAGGAAACAGAGAGTAGGCATAAACGGGTCTTTTTCGGGGTGGCGGGCAGTGACTAGTGGGGTACCACAGGGATCAGTGCTTGGGCTCCAGCGATTCACAATATATATAAATGATTTGGATGAGGGAACCAAATGTAATATTTTCAAGTTTGCTGACGACACAAAACTAGGTGGGATTGTGAGTTGTGAGGAGGATGCAAAGATGCTACAAGGCGATTTAGATAAGTTGAGTGAGTGGGCAAACACATGGCAGATGCAGTATAACGTGGATAAATGTGAAGTTATCCACTTTAGTAGGAAAAACTTAAGGACAAACTATTATTTAAATGGTGATGGCTTGGGAAGTGTCGATGTACAGAGGGACCTGGGTGTCCTTGTACACCAGTCATTGAAAGCAAACATGCAGCTGCAGCAAGCAGTTAGGAAGGCAGATGGTATGTTGGGCTTCATTGCAAGAGAATTTGAGTACAGGAGCAAGGATGTCTTACTACAGTTATACAGGGCCTTGGTGAGACTGCACCCGGAGTATTGTATGCAGTTTTGGTCTCCTTACCTAAGAAAAGATATACTTGCCATAGAGGGAATGCAGCAAAGGTTCACCAGTCTGATTCCTGGGATGGCAGGACTGTCGTATGAGGAGAGATTGGGTCGACTGGGCCTGAATTGACTAGAGTTTGGAAGAATGAGAGGGGATCTCATTAAAATGTATAAAATTCTGACTGTGTTGGATAGACTGGATGTGGGGAGGATGTTTCCATTGGCTGGGAAGTCTAGAACAAGGGATTACAGTCTCAGGATACGGTGTAGAAAATTTAGGACTGAGACGAGGAGGAATTTTTTCACTCAGAGGCTGGTGAACCTGTGGAATTCTCTACCAAAGAAGGCTGTGGAGGCCAAGTCACTGAATATATTTAAGAGGGCGATCGATAGATTTCTAGAAACAAAAGGCATCAAGGGGTATGGGGAAAAAGTGGGAATATGGTGTTGAAATAGATGATCAGTCATGATCATATTGAATGGCGGTGCAGACTCGAAGGGCCGAATGGCCTACTAATACTCCTATTTTCTATGTTTCTATGTTTCTATGAGTATGGAAGATTGAGGGATAATATGATTGAGGTGTTTATATTGTTAAAAGGATTCAGTTAAAAGGGTAGATGCAGAGAAACTATTTCCTCTGGTGGAAGAATCAAAATCAAGGAAACATAGGCCTAAAAATTCAGGACTCTTCACCTGGGCACGGCACCACTAGCAACTCCCGCTAAATTCTGCGGGGTTTTAACGGCGGCGGTAACCCATAGCGCCACGCTCCATGGCGCCGTAAAATGATGATGTCATCACTGTGCACAGTGCCCCGTTATCGCCCTTACCCTAAATTGGGTATCGGCCCCATAAGCTGCGCTGGGCAATGCCAACGACATATTCAGGGGACTTGAACTGGGCGGCAGGCCGCTCGTGGGGCGATAATTAAAGGGGAGGTGGTGGCCATGTTAAAATAAAATCTGCCATTTTTCTTCAGTGCCCCATTGGCGCCTCAATCACAGGGTCCGTGCCATGATCATTCAGCCTGGCACTCTGCTTGAACGCGGGCTGTTGGCACGGCATCCCTTCTCCCTGATGGTCCATGGAGGCCCTTTTCAGCCCTGTGGAGTTTACAGCTTGGGCCCTTCCCTTTAATGAAGGGAAGAGGCCCTCCTACACAGTAGCACTATGTGGCCCAATGCTTGGTGCTGTGCCTTGCTCCCGATGCGTCCGCCGCAATCCTGCCCCAGAAAGGAAGTGGAGTGCATCATTTTGCGCTCCACATCCTTTCGGGGGCGGTAACCGGAACTTTTCGAGTGGGGAGGGGCTTCCAAGGCTGACACAAAATGTCCTGCCTCCCAGATGTTACTGCCCACAAACAGGCGGAACGGACTTTCACTCCCAAAATCTTAAAAGTAAAGCTAGGCCATTTGGAGTGAAATCAGGAATCATTTTACACACTAAGAGCAGTAGAAATCACAAATGTTCTCCCCCAAAAGGCTGTGGATCAATTGAAAGACTGAGATCAGTGGATTTTTGTTAGGTAAGAGAATCCAGGGATATGGAGCTAAGGCGAGTAAATGGTGTTGAATTACAGATCCATCCTAATCTAATTCAACGCCGCAACAGGCCCGAGGTGCTGAATGGCCTACTCCTGTTCCTATATTCTATGTTTATTGAAAAACTTTCAGGCTCTGTTAGAAGTTTTTACATCTATCTGATCGCATCTTAAACTTCTAAACCCAGAATTGTTTGACTGCGATTGATGTCGGCTCTGCTTTGCTCACAGCCCTAACATTTAACCCCCAAGGAATTATGTACAAGTTCCCATTTAAATTCCAAACTCCTGTACATTCATTCTGGAAAAAAAGGATTTTGGCTCAATTTGTATATTTCATATCTGAAATGTTATTAATAATATGCATTTTGGAGAAAAAAATTCTGTGGAACAATTTCTGTTAACTTGTCACAATAAGTTTGAACATAGGAACATAGAAGCAGGAGTTGACCATTCAGCCCCTTGAGCCTGCTCTGCCATTCAATTAGATCATGCTTTTATTATATCCATTATTGTCCACTAATTCACCGGAAATCAGACTATGAGTGAAGTATTTGCAGGGCTTCAGCAGATTAGGAACTGATGAAAAAAGAAGGCATAGGAAAAGAGTTCTTCATATATCAAGTTGCATGGGAGTGCACAGTGGATGGTAATTAATGGAAACGTTGATGATGGGTGTTTGACACATCCTAAATAAAGTATTTCATGGTATGCAGCGTCAGGGAGATCAGTATGCACCTGTTATGTTTTCAGTATGACCTCACAAACAAACACAGGCTTAAGATGGCTGATCACTTCAGGAACCCAGTCACATGACTTGTTTCCTCTTTATTGTTGTAAACAGCAATGGCTGCAATGCCACAATAGTCCACTGGATGGAGCTATATCTATTACACCTCCCTCCTTAATGAAGAAGTAATTATAACAAACAATCATCATACATAACTTGCATGGTTATACACAACAAAAGATAGGGACTTATTTTGCCATATTTACAAATCAAGCTTAACCACTTGTTTTCTGTTTTGAAGAGGATACCTTCGCTCTTGAACAGAACCTTCTAAACATGGTATTGAACTTAAACTCATTCTAGGTTGATCCTGAGGAAAGTTTTCCTCCAAGGGATGCCCTTAATTTTCATTTGAACACTTTACAACTTCAGACTGTTTGTCTGCCTGACTCGGACTCAGATTTAAATTTTGACTTTGTCTTGGACTTATTTGCAGTACATTTCATGTAGGATATGCTACTAGTACTTTACTTGTATCAAAACTATCTGATGAGTCATAAATTATCAAATCATTCCAATCTTCAACTCCTTCCACATCTGGAGTGTCAGCCTAGATTTATGTACTCAAGTTCCTGGAGTGGGACTTGTACCCACAACCTTATGACTTAGACATGAGGGTGCTACCCACTGAACCACAGCTGACACAGGACTGACATGAAACAAAATAAGGCCTAAACATTTGATTACGCAGTGCCCTTTTTTCAGGCACTTAACAGCCTTCTAATTCTCCATTATGGCGGAAATAATCGAATCATTCAAACTTTCAACTCCTTCCACATCTGTAGGTAAAATATGATCAATGTGAACAAACCTAACCTTTGTGTGAGGACCACATATCTTCACCACTCTTCCTGGTAACCATTTTAACCATTTATGGTGATGGTTCTTCACTCTCACCTTCTGATTTAATTTCACACTTCTCTCTTTTACTCGATCTCTATCATGATTCTCTTTCTGTCATAATTAGCCAATTTGTGATCCAATGACAACTGTCATTTCTTTGGATTTGGATCCAACATCTGTTTGATGAGGGTACATTTTACAATTTGTACTGTGCGCTCTGCTGCAGCATTTGAAGCAGAGTGGTACGGTGAAACCTTGGTATGTTTCACATTTTTGCTCGTGAACTATGCAAATTCTTCTGAACAAAATTGTGGTCCATTACCAGAAACAATTTCTTCTGGGAGGTCAAATGAAGAAAATAATCTTCGCAAAATGTCTAATGTTTTAATTGTTATTTTCCACATTGGAAACACCTCGACCCACTTCGAATGGCTATCAATCATAACAAACAATTGTTGTCCTTCTAGGTCAAAAAAATCGATATGTAACCTTTGCCACACCCTGGGAGGATATTTCCATGGCTGTAATGGTACTGATGGTAGTTTCTTGCTTACCAATTGATATGTCGTACACTGACTGACAATGCACTCTATACCTTTATCTAGACCTGGCCAACATAAGTAACTGCATGCAAAACTGCCTTTTACTTTTAACCTGCAGGCGATTCACCTCAGTTGTCTGATGACTGGAAATGGTACAAAATTCTCAGGAATATCGGTCGGCCATGTCCATTGACATAGCTTTCTGACAAGCTAAATCAAAAGTCAAGTTAGAAGTTGTCAATAACTTTCTCTGATCGCATCATTTTTCATCCCACAAACAAAGCGGTCACGCAATGCTCGGTCCTGAAAGTTTCTGAAATGACAGTGAATAGATAGCTTTTTTATTGCTATAATGTACTCACTGATACTTTCGTTGGTTAACTGATCTCATATTCTGAAACGATAACTTTCAGCAATTTCCAGGGGCTCGGGACTGTAGTACTGTCTGCTTAAGTGATGTGTCCTTTGGCTTGACAGGCACAAGCAAATTTTCCAGGGTTTCATGCACTTCTGGCCCTGCTTCAGATAAGAAAATAGCCTATTTTCTTTTCAACAGCACCCGGTTATGGTTTTCATCATCGGAGACTTCAATGATACTATTTGCGGTGAAAAACATTTCTAGCCGCTCCACATACGCTCCAAAACTTTCACGGTCACGTCGAAACTCCCTCAAGTGCCCTATTGTTCCCATAGGCATGGCCATCTGCACTCTGGCAGTTTAGCCAAGTGTGCTTGTAATTTACCTTGGATTTTTAGCTGTTAATCAAAAGAGAAGCTCTCAAAGTCTCTCTATCAGATGGCTGAATCATCCACCTCCAAAAATTTCAGTTAGGTTATCCGATTGTCCTATACTCTTTTTTGCTCGTGAACTATGCAAATTCTTCTGAACAAAATTGTGGGCCATTGTCAGAAACAATTTCTTCTGGGAGGCCAAATGAAGAAAATAATCTTCACAAAATGTCTAATGTTTTACTTGTTGTTATTTTCCGCATTGGAAACACCTCGACCCACTTCGAATGGCTATCAATCACATTAAACAATTGTTGTCCTTCTAGCTCAACAAAATTGATATGTAACCTTTGCCACACCCTGGGAGGCCATTTCCATGGCTGTAATGGTACTGATGGTAGTTTCTTGCTTACCAATTGACATGTCGAACACTGACTGATGATGTACTTTATACCTTTATCTAGACCTGGCCAACATAAGTAACTGCGTGCAAAACTTTTGATCAAACACATTTCCAGGTGCTGGTCTTGAAGATCGCTTAATAATTTGGACCTGAATTTATTTGGTATAACCACTCTTGCAGCCCACATGATACAATCTTTATCGACTGATAATTCATTCCTACAAATGAAGAATGGATGAATATCTTTGTCTGCTATTTGGTTTGGCCAGCCATTTGTGATGTAATCATATACCTTTGACATAACACATTTTGGTTGCTCTACCAATCACTTCAGCTGTGACTGGTAGTTCATCAATGTATGTAAAATAGAACACTTCTTCCCTATCGGATGTAACTCGTGATGGGGAAGGCAATCTAAACATAGCATCAGCATAACTGTGATTAGCTGATCGTCTATTCTTTATATGTATATGCTGACAAAATCAAAGCCCATCTTTGCTTTCGGGCTGCAACTAATGTTGGAACTGCGGACTTTGGATGGAGGATTGCTGTCAGGGGCTTATGGTCCATAACGATGGTAAACAAGTATTTGTGGAACTTCTTGACACCAAAAATTTATGCCAAAGCTTCCCTTTTGATTTGCGCATAATTATGCTCACTGGCACTGAGAGTATGTGAAGCAAAAGCAACTGGTCTGGCCTCCCCACTATGTAGATCACTGCTCCAACTCCATATGGAGAGGCATCACATGCTAGCTTGATCTCCTTAGATACGTCATAGTGAACTAACATGGTGCTCTCTACCAATTGGCTTTTACACTCCTTGAATGCTGTATCGCATTCTTTTGACCAGTTCCAATGGACCTGTTTTTTCAGTAGTTCATTCAATGGATGTAATACTGTAGCCACATTTGGTAGGAACTTCCCATAATAGTTCAAAAGTCCCAAAAATGATCGAGTTCAGTGACATTCTTGGGAGTGGGTGCATTTCTGATTGCATCCAGCTTTCCCTTGGTTGGATGTAAACCATCTTTGTCTACTCTGTACCCTAAGTACTCCACTGAGTTTTGAAATAACTTACGCTTGCAAGCAGTCACTCATACGCTGTCCTTCTCTAGCCGTTTGAGGACTTCATTCAATATGTTATTATGAATTTGCCTATTTGGTGCTGAAATTAGTATGTCATCTAAATAACATACTACCCCTTCAATACCTTGCAAAATCTGGTTCATCACCCCTTGAAATATGGCGGGGTTGGAAGACACTCCAAATGGTAGCCTATTAAATTGACATAGGCCTAAATGAGTATTTATAGTCAAGCATGACTTGGACTCTTCATCTTGTTCAAGTTGTAAGTGTCATGTATGTAACCACAATGTAACACCACTGTATTACTGTATACACTCAACCTAGATGCACACCTTGACCACAAGGGGTGAACTTGTGGGAGACACTCCTTACCTGATCACACAGGTATAAAAAGGGAGGTCCCATGCAGGGTCAGTGTCTTTGGAGTCCTGTGAATAAAGAGTTAAGGTCACAGAGTGACCTTGTCCCCAGAATGTGCCTCGTGTGGTTTCATACTGTAGAGTAAGGACTTTACATTGGCGACGAGAAACGGGAATTCACGACCACGAGAATGGTCACCGGTAACACAGAGGAATGGTATTGTGTTGGGGAAGACTGGGACGATTTTGTCGAGAGGCTTCAGCAAAGCTTCGTTATGAAAGAATGGCTGGGGGATGCAGTGGCCGACAAGCGAAGGGCTCATCTTTTGACCAGCTACGGACCAAAGACTTACGCGCTCATGAAGGACTTACTAGCACTCGAAAAGCCAGCAGACAAAACCTTTGAAGAACTTAGCAAATTGATCGGGGAGCACCTCAAACCGGCAAGTAGCATACATATGGCCCGACACAGATTCTACACCCACCGATGTCGTGAAGGACAGAGCATACTGGACTTTGTAGCGGACCTCCGGCGTTTGGCCAGCCTCTGTAAGTTCACAGATGCCTGCAGGGGGGAGATGCTAAGGGACTTCTTTATCGCGGGCATCGGTCATGCAGGAATTTTCCGCAAATTAATGGAGACCAAGGATTTGACCTTGGAAGCGGCGGCGTTGATAGCTCAAACCTTCATGGCGGGGGAGGAAGAGACAAAAATAATATATGCGCGCAATTCTGCCTCTAACGCGGCGATGGATCAGGGAGTCAACATCATCAATGCGACTCAGAGCCCCGCAGGCAGGCAGGGGCAGTCCGACATTCCCCAGGCAGCAATAGACCCCAGAGTAGGACTTCAACAGAGACAATGGCAGGCTGAACGGACATTCATGCCATCACAGTGGACAATGCGGCCCGGGATGGGGCCATTGACACCCACTAATAGGGTACTTAAGAGTCAGCGCGGAATGCCTGGCCATAGTCCCTTTGTTCCCAACAATGGAAACTTTAACTCATGCTGGAGGTGTGGGGGAAAACACTCAGCTAGATCTTGCAGATTTCAACAGTTTGTCTGCAGGAACTGCAATCTTAGTGGCCACTTAGCTCAAATGTGTAAGAAGTCTGCAACCAGACTAAAATATGAGGCGGATGGACCAGAAGAGGGTTCTTTGAGGCAGGATGACTTTTGGGGCAAATCGATGCATGCCAAGGTTCAGCGGGTCCATGTGGTGAATATTCACAGTTCATACACCAAAACGCCACCAATGATGATGAAGGTTTTATTAAACGGTATCGCAGTACGCATGGAGCTGGACACTGGGGCCAGCCAGTCACTTATGGGCATTCAGCAATTTGAGAAGCTATGGCCACTTAACACCAGTAGACCCAAATTAGCACGTATTGAGACACAATTACGGACTTACACTAAATAAATCATTCCGGTGCTAGGCAGTGCAATGTTGGCTGTCACATACAATGGGTTAGTGAAATGGCTGCCGCTCTGGATTGTCCCGGGCAACGGTCCCGCACTGTTGGGGAGGAGTTGATTAGCCAAGATGAACTGGAAATGGGGGGATGTTTACATAATGTCATCTGTGGAGCGAAGTTCGTGCTCACAAGTCCTACAACAATTCGATTCACTATTCCAACCTGGCGTCGGGACTTTCAAAGGCACTAAAGTAGTGATACACATCACCCCGGATGCCAGGCCAGTGCACCACAAAGCCAGAGCGGTGCCGTATGTGATGCGGGAAAAGATCGAGAGCGAATTGGACCGGCTGTTGAGAGAGGGCATCATCTCACCTGTTGAATTCAGCGACTGGGCGAGCACCATCGTTCCTGTCCTAAAAGCGGATGGCTCTGTCAGGATCTGTGGTGACTACAAGGCCACCATCAATCGGGTGTCCCTACAAGATCAATACCCGCTCCCGAGAGCAGAGGACCTCTTCGTCACGCTGACAGGAGGCAAGCTGTTTACCAAGTTGGACCTCACTTCAGCCTATGTGACCCAGGAATTGGCCGACGAATCTAAACTACTGACCACCATCACCACGCACAAGGGACTGTTCGTTTATAACAGGTGCCCGTTTGGCATTTGATCAGTGGCCGCGATTTTTCAACGAAACATGGAAAGCCTGCTCAAATCCATTCCTGGAACGATTTGTTCTAAATGTGTGTTCTTAGCTCCTGAGGTTGAGTTTCTGGGCAGGAGGGTTGCTGCAGATGGGATTCGGCCCACCGAAACCAAAACAGAGGCGATTCGACAAGCATCCAGGCCCTGCAACACATAGGAGTTGCGTTCATTCCTGGGACTGTTGAACTATTTCGGGAACTTTCTGCCGAACCTGAGCACGTTGTTGAAGCCGTTACATGTGCGCCTGCGTAAGGGTTGCGATTGGTTTTGGGGGGACTGTCAGGAACGGGCTTTTGATCAGGCGCGAAACCTGCTTTGTTCAAACAAGTTCTTGACCCTGTACAACCCCTGTAAAAAATTGATTCTGACATGTGATGCATCGTCCTATGAGGTCGGGTGCGGATTGCAGCAGGGCAATGCTGAGGGTCAACTACAACCTGTGGCTTATGCCTCCATGTCGCTCTCAAGCAGAACGGGGATATGGGATGGTCGAGAAGGAAGCGTTTGCATGTGTCTATGGCGTAAAAAAAATGCATCAGTAACTCTTTGGTATGAAGTTTGAATTAGAGACAGACCACAAGCCATTAACATTCCTGTTGTCAGACAGCAAGGCTGTCAATGCCAACGCATCAGCTCGCATACAGCGATGGGCTCTCACGCTGGCTGCTTATGACTACTCCATCCGGCACCAGCCCGGCACTGAAAATTGCGCTGATGCACTCAGCAGGTTTCCACTGGCCACCACTGAGGGGGCAGCGGAGCAAAGCGCCGAGATGGTCATGGCTGTCGATGCCTTTGACAGCGCAGGCTCCCCCATCACAGCCCACGATCAAAATCTGGACAAACAGAGATCCCCTCCTATCCCTGATTAAGAAATGTGTCCTGACTGGCGATTGGGCGCCCGCACACGGCGCATGCCCTGAGGAGGTCAGACCGTTCCACAGACGGATGGATGAGCTCTCCATCCAAGCCGACTGCCTACCATGGGGCAGCCGGGTAGTTATGCCCCAGAAGGACAGGGAGGCATTCATCAGGGAACTCCACAGTGAGCACCCAGGCACTGTGCTGATGAAGGCCATTGCCCAGTTACACGTTGGGTGGCCTGGAATTTATTCAGACCTGGAACACTGTGTTCGCAGGTGCACGACATGTACCCAGCTGGGTAATGACCTCAGGGAGGCCCCGCTCAGCACGTGGACCTGGCCCACCAGGCCATGGTCACGCATTCATATTGACTACGCGGGTCCGTTCATGGGTAAGATGTTCCTTATTGTGATAGATATGTACTCGAAATGGATCGAGTGCATCATTCTGAATTCATGCACATCATCCACCACAGTGGAAAGCCTACATGCGATCTTTGCAACCCATGGCTTGCAGGACATCCTGGTTCGTGATAATGGCCCATGTTTCACAAGCTACGAATTCCGAGAGTTTATGTCGGGCAATGGCATCAACCACGTGGCCAGGTGGAACGTGCGGTCCAAATCATTAAGCAAGGTATGCTCAGGATTCAAGGACCCTCCCTACAATGCCACCTATCACGTCTCCTGCTGGCCTATCGATCCCGACCGCACTTGCTCACGGGGGTCCCACCCGTAGAGCTACTAATGAAACGGACACTCAAAATTCGGTTGTCCCTCATTCACCCAGTCCTGACCGACATAGTTGAGGGCAAGTGCAAGTCACAAAACGAGTACCATGACCGTAATTCGAGGCAGAGATGTATAGAAATAAATGATCCTGCATTCGTCCTCAATCATGCCATGGGGCCCAAATTGCTTGAGGGCACTGTAATTGATAAAGAGGGGAATAGGGTCACCGTGGTAAAACTCAACAATGATCAGATATGCCATAAGCATCTGGACCAAGTAAAAAAAAGGTTCAGCATCGACACGGAGGAACCTGAAGAAGACCATGAGATGGAGCTCACAACACCGCCAGTGAACGAGCAACAAGAGCAATCAGAAGAATACACAGTCCCTGCGGTGAGCCCGGACAGGCTGGAATCACCACAGGTGACAGACACTCACGTCAGTGTCCAACAACCAGACCCCCAACTGTGGCACTCCACGAGGGAGCATAGACCACCGAAAGACTGAACCTCTGATCCCAATAAGACTGTGGGGGGGAGGTGATGTCATGTATGTAACCAGAATGTAACACCACTGCATTACTGTATACACTCAACCTAGATGCACACCTTGACCACAAGGGATGAACTTGTGGGAGACACTCCTTACCTGATCACACAGGTATAAAAAGGGAGGTCCCATGCAGGGTCAGCGTCTTTGGAGTCCTGTGAATAAAGAGTTAAGGTCACAGAGTGACCTTGTCCACAGAATGTGCCTCGTGTGGTTTCATACTGTAGAGTAAGGACTTTACACAGTCCACTCCCATCTGCCCCCTCGCCCCTCCCTCAATTGGGACTAATTATCATATATAAACACAGAAAATGCTGGGAATCTCAATGGGTCAGGCAGCATCTGTGGAGAGAAAAACAGAGTTAACGTTTCAGGTCAATAAACTTTCGTCAGAACTCAGTTCTGAAACGTTAACTCTGTTTTTCTTTCCACAGATGCTGCCTGACCCACTGACATGTCCAGCATTTTCTGTTTTTAGTTCAGGTTCCAGCATCCACAGTATTTTGCTGTGGTATTGGGACAAATTATCACCCCAGCTCAGCAGTGGCATGAAACTGACTTTGTGGAATTTTACTTGCCAAACAAGTTTTTAATTTCCTCCAATGTTCAGTATTGGGAAACACAGCACAGTTCTCCTTTAGCTGATAAAATCTCGATCCACAGAGTATTTACAGACTGGTTACCAAAACAACGAGACTAGCTCAGAAATGTGTTATTGCAGGTGAAGTGCAACTGTGCATGAAATCATAGTAGTTACAAATAATTGCACCTATCCCCTTACACAGTGATAATGTTTGCATTTAAATTGGCTTTTGATCTTAAGTAGGTTTTATTAAAAGGACCTAAAGACCCCAGAAAGGAATGTGCCTCCTTTAAATTTATTGTTGGATATTTGTCCAACTCCCATTAAGTTGCGAATGATTAGTCTGTTAATCATACTGCTATATTTCAGTTTCCTGCTATGTGACCATAAACTGGAGTTTCATTTTCAAGAGTCTGTGAAATTTGTCTGTCTGTGACTAATCATTTGGTGCCTTCGTGTTGTGTCAGCCATGGATCATCTGGTAGCACCCTTGCTTCTAAGTCTGAGGTTTTGGGTTCATGTCCCTCTCCAGAGACTTGAGCACAAAATCTTTGCTGACACTCTAGTGCAGTACTGAGGGAGTGCGGTACTGTCTGAGGTACTATCTTTCAGATGAGATGTTAAACCATCTGCCCTCTCAAGTGGGTGTAAAACATCCCACTGCATTATTTTGAATTCAAGAGCAGTGGCATCTTCCCAGGTGCCCTTGCCAGCAATTATCCCTCATCATTATAAGCAGATTATCTAGTAAAATAAGTGTCTAAATGGGATAGAGGAGCAGAGGGATCACCATTTACATACCATTTGGATTCAGGTATCAAAAGTACAATTTCAAAATTTGCTGATGACACCAAATTGGGGGTGTAGTTAATTCAGAGGAGGACTGCAACAAAATAGATGTGGACATTAATAAACTTGCAGAATGGGCGTGTAATTGCCAAATGAACTTCAATATAGTTAAGTGTGTGGTTGTACATTTTGATAGGAAGAATAAGGAGGCCACATAATATGTGGAAAATAAGAAACTAAATAGGCTGGAGGAAAGTGGGAGTGGGGGTGGGTGTGTTAGGGGGTACAGACACACAAATCACGAAAAATAGTGATGCAGGTTAATAAGGCCATAAAAAAGCAAACAAAGCATTTCGGTTCATTTCTAGAGGGATAGAATTGAAGTTATATAGAAACTTGTATAAACTTGTATAGAACCCGAGTTAGACCAAACTTGGAGTACTGTGAACAGTTCTGGGGCCCAAAATTCAGTACCACTGGAAAGCTGGTGCTCCCCCCACTTTTTTGGGGCCATTAGCGTCGACATTTTTCGTGGCTGGGCCACCCCATATTCAGCCCCAAAAGTGAACAAATGGGTTCCAGCGCTAATGAACCCTCCCAAAGTGGATTTTTCAGTGGTGTGGCTGTCTTAATTTAAGCGTTATCACCACCGGAACCTCTGATTAAGGATGCCTATGCACTGCTCGATGATGAGCATCATTGTATGCATGCTCTGGCGCTGTCCTGGGGTTCTGCAGTGGAGTGAGCAGCCAAGTGGACAGGGGATATCCCTTATCCCCAAGCAGCCAATTCAAATCCTGATTTGGGCTGGACACTGGTCTGGCACAGAATGAATGAATCATGGCTGCTGCCTCCCTGTACAGTGCTGACGCCTTCTCTGTGTGCCACCCTGCTTCTGACCAGGTGTACCAGGTGTCGCCCTCCCAACACTCCTCCCATCCTCAGGGTGAACCCTGCCAAGCAGGTCCCTGCAGCCCACAGGACTCCACTAAAGAGTCAGACCTGAAAGTTGTACAAAAGTATGTACAAACCTCTGAGCAGCACTCAGCAAGTTTAATGGAGCCAAAACAATGAATAAAACTATATGAAAAGCTAAATATTGCAGATGATGGAATCTGACATTAAACACTAATAATTAATAAAACTACATTAAAAGCTAAATACTGCAGATTATGGAATCTGACATAAAAACGCTAATAATTAATAAAATTGTATGAAAAGCTAAATACTGCGGATGATGGGATATGAAATAAAAACACTCAAATTAAAACAACTATTTCCCTACCAAAGGGCCCAGATCGCGGCAAAACACCAGCGGTGTCACGTTTGAGCACCAACTTGAATACCTGGCAGGGGCACTGCCTGAAGAAGTCCTACCATTTAGTAGGTAAAAATCGCTGCCCTGGCCTCTTTTCAGCAACCCGCACGCTGCTGATCTCAAAGCTGGAAACCTACCTTTACAGTGGCTTCATTCCGCTGTTTCTGGTGAACGTGTGCACTGCTCAAATCCCCCCCACCCCGAGCTGAATGTGGCTTGGGGAGGGTAAATCACCCGACCGTGGCAGCCAGGTCACCTAACCCCGCGGTAGCCATCCCTTCAGGGACGCCGAATTTTGGCCTGGTCTCCATATTATAAAAAGGGCATAGAGGCACTGGAGAAGGTGCAAAAACGATTTACTAGGATGATACCAAAATTGATAAGCTATACCTATCAGAAAATAGTTAACAGACTAGGACTTTTTTCTCTAGAAAAAGAGAAGGCTGAGGGGTGACCTAATAGAGGTCTTTAAGATTATGAATGGGTTTGATAAGGTCGACATAGAGAAAATGTTTCATCTTGTGGGGAGACTAGAACTAGGTACCATAAATAAAAGATAACCACTAATAAATCAGTAGGGAATTAAGGAGAAAATTCTTTGCCTAGAGAGTGGTTAGAATGTGGAACTCTCTACCATAAGGTAGACGATGAGGCGACTAGTATAGTTGAATTTAAGCTGAAGCTAGATAAACACTTGAAGGAGAAAGGAATAGGAGGATATGTTGATCGAGTTAGATGAAAGAGGATGGAAGGAGGCTCGTATGGAGCATAAACAGCGGCATGAACCTTTTGGATCCAATTGGCCTGTTTCTGTGCTGTAAATATTATGTAATTATCTCCTTGCTGTTTGTGGGACCTTGCTGTGTGCAAAATGGTTGCCATGTTTCCTACATTACAACTTCAAAAGTACTTCATTGGCTGTGGGACATCATGAGGTAATGAAAGGCGCCGAATAAATGCAAGTCTTTCTTTTTAGTGTCTTTAACATAGAAATCATCCCAAGAAGACAGGAACAACACTGAGCTATGGCGGCAGAGCTCGAAGAGGCGGCCAAAGGTTTGGTTGAGAAGATAAGTTTTTAAAGGTGAAGTGTTGGAAAGAAAGAAAGAACTTGTATTCCTATTGTGCCTTTCACCTCAAGATGCCCCAAAGCACTTTACAGCCAATGTAGTCACTTGTAATGTAGGGAATGCAGCAACGGATGTGTTTAGGGAGAAAGGCTGGAGGGGGCTGAAGACTCCTCTATCAATGGTGTATCAAAGGGCGGGGTGGGAGGGGGAGGTGGATGGCAAACACATACAAAGCTAGAGTTGGAAGACCAAAAGGGGCAGGAGGGAATGTAAGGCTGGAGAAGACTGCAAAGATAATGTGGGGCAAGGTGTGGAGGGGGTTAGAGATGAGGGCAAAGGTTTTAAATCCAATGTGTTGCATCGTTCATAGGCAAAAATGCAGTGTATGAACTGTGGAGGAACTGAGAAGGAATAGCATACACTATATAGTGAGCTCTGGCCCCCTGACATTACAATGAGTGCGCAAATTAGAATGTTGATATGGATTTCAACCACAAAGCAAACCAGTTTTGTTTCTGCTTTGAATATTCTGACAACCCACAATATTCCCGATCTAAATATGAAACAAGCTTACCACAATTAGAGAAGTGAAAATCAGTTTTGTATATCTGTCTCCCAGTATTACGATATACAGTGATTGTGCCTTTCTAGTACAGCAAGTTTATATGATATGGCTATTGCCCTGTATGGTATTTGCCATCCAGGGATGACACTCATGTTTCATTTCACACTGTACATCAGTTTTTTGTGGGGGGATTTTATTTCCATGTAAGTTGGCATGTGGACCGTGTAAAGGGGCAGTGATATTGTGCATTAGCTTTAACAGAGCATCATCACATCTTTAGCCCATGCGCCCATATTTGCTGCTGAGAGTAAGGGAGTGAAATTGGATAAAGCCTAAAAATGTGCACGGGGAGCACAAAGCATGATGCGCCTGCGCTCGTTCAAAGTGGTGCAGGCAGCACACTAAATTAATGCTGCCCACTCATTATAATGATTGGAGCACTGATCTCAACGCTAAACATAAAGCTGTTTGCCTTAGCGCTGACCAGAGGGGCCAATATCGGGTGCAGTCTACTGTCTAATAAAATTTGGCCTAGGCTCTCTGCACTGCATAAAGGGGAGGTGCTTTGTTGCAGAAACACTTCATTATCACTCTGGATAAAGCGATGACCCAACAGGGAAGCGAGAGGGCAAGGCCGCTTTCTGTTGCTGCACTGGAGGCCTTAGTCTGGGGGTTCACAGACGACATGAGGCCCTCTACCCACAGGGGGACTGGAGGCCTTCCAGGAAGCATGCCAGAAGGCTGTGGGAGGAAATAGCTCAAGCTGACAGTGCTAAAAATGTTGTCCCCAGGTCCTATCCAATGCTGCAAGAAGTTTAATGACTACACGTTTGTGGTCAAGGTGAGTGAATGCATCTTCAAATGCTATATCCCACCAACTGCACCACTATTCTCACACACTGCTCAATACACCACATCCCCATTACTCACCTACTAACAATCTCTAGCAATCACCATTCATACCTCACAATCATAGCTTCACCTCACCCTCACATACTTACCATTGCTGCAAGATTCACACCTACATTTCCAAACTTTCACATACTTCCAGCTATTCAACCATGGCAGGCACATCACCCAAACACATCGCACCACACTCACTGACAAAATATCCTTTTCTCTTGCAGGAAAAGGCGAAGGGGAAGCCCAAATTTACAACCTCATGGAGCTGGAGGACACAATGATGGAGATAATTGGAGGAGCCATCACTGAGGCTGTAGCGAGCGGCAAGGTTGAAAACATTGCTGCTGATGATGGTATGCTCATACCCAACTCTTCTCCTCACATCCCACTTACCCCTCATCCCACAATCTCTTCTCACTTACAAACTGCTGATGTAAACATGCACACCTTTCTTTCCCCCACTCCCCTCACCACAACCCAACCATTGGGCCTTTTTTCTTTCAGACACCCAAGAAGTCCCAGCAGCCCAGCCTGTCCCCAACATTATGGAGGAGGATAGTAAAGGAGAGAAAGAGGCACCATCACAAAAAGTAAGTCAGCTGCAAGTTGTTGCTGATCCTTTAAGTAGCGCTGGTGGGGGTTGTTCCTGCTGCTGAATGCATGTTCAGCTGGTTGTGTTTTGAAGAGGACATTGAATGGAGCGACGGCTTCAAAAATGGCAGGTCATGTGTCAAATCAATGTTGCGCACTGATTGACGTCATACTCTGCCTCATTACCATTTCTCCAGCACGCACAGGCAATGGCCACGCTGCCGACCTGCCTAAAGTGGTGGTCACCGCGGGACTCGCAGGAAGTGGGCAGAAGTGAGGCAGCCACGCAGGACCTCCAGAATGATGAACATCTATCATATCACCTCTCAACATTCTCTTTTCCAGCCCAATTTACATAATCTGCAAGGAAGATGTAGCTTGATGGGGAGGCAATTTTAGACTTGTCTCAATTTCTGGAGCCAGACCTCCAGCTATATCAGGACGCCAAGCTCAGCTGAAGGGAAGTGACTGTTGGGTGTTTCCAGGCAACAACTAAAGAAATCACTCACATCAGCCAGTAACACTGCTACATCACTGAGATTACAGATGGTTTCTTCTGCTGTGCAGCATCACACATCAAAGTTCAACAACAACTTGCATTTATAGAGCGCCTTTAACACTGTAAAATGACCCAAGGCACTTCACCAGAGCATTGCCAGGCAAAACCAGATTTTCTTTTGCATATTTGCTGAACCTGACCAGCCTTGAAATAGATGATTCTCTGGACTTTAACCTTATGATTTAAGGAAAGAAAAGAAAAATGTTGCATCCCTATAGTCCTTTTCACATCCTCAGGACATCCCAAAAACTTCACAATCAATTAATTACTTTTGAAGTATAGTCACCATTGTTTTATAGGTGAATATGGCAACTAATTTATATACAGCAAGGTGATATTGATTGAGTGATAATTATCCTACTCTGCCTAAAATAGTGGCATGTGATCATTTACATCCATCTGAACAGACCTCAGTTTAACATCTCATCGGAAAGATGGTACCTCTGACAGTGCAGCACTCCCTCAGCACTGCATCAAAGTGTCAGCCTAGATTATGTGCTCAAGTCCTCGGAGTGGGTCTTGAACCTACGACCTACTGACTTAGAGGTCAGAGTGCCACCACTGAGTTAAGCTAACATCTCGAGTGAAAAGTCTCTTCTCAATCTCCATGAGTAGTGAAAGAGTCAATATTTAAACTGACAGATAAAAGCTTTTTTGTAGATAATGGGCCATAATTTGTGACCCTATGGGTGCGTACAAGGTGTGCACACCGCCGTAGGGGCTGCGCAGGTTCTGGGTTTGGGCATGCGCTAAAACCCGAAACTTGCGACCTGTCAAGAATTCTCTTGACAGATGATATGAATCCCTGGAAAAAGGGTATTCACTGGCGGAGAGTTGGGTTATTTGCCCAACTTCTGCCCAGCGAATACCCATGAAATTTTTACGTCTGATAAAAGCATGCGGAAGGCTTGCTTTTACCAGTGTAACGCCTCAGTTAACGCCAGACGTTCCCAGCGTGCAGCAGCTGGTATTAGCAGCGTATTTAAATGGAGGGATGAGGATACCACATCGCAGGTCACATTGACTGCAATGGTTGAGTACAGCAGGCTGCATGCAACTCCAACTCGCAAACGGCACTTTTATCTGCCATGACAGTGCCTTTACTTCAGTGAGAGAATTTAATGGGGGCATTACTAGTTCGACAGCGTATCATGCTCCATGCTATTGCCAGGTGGCATCAAGCTAGAGGAAAGGCTCTTGGCCATGTTGGCCCACAGATGAGGAGAGGCCGAAGATGTTTGTGGAGGAGGGCTTACCTCCCCACGGGTTTACAGGCACCAACGCTCTTACCTCCAGCTCTCTGAGGAGCAGTGTGTGAGAAAGCTGCGCCTCCGAAAGGAAGTGCTGACAGAGATATGCCATCACCTGCAGGCAAACCAATGCCTGCACTGCTCTGGAGGCAACCTTCAATACTCCCCTCAACAGGTATCCCAATTCATTGTGGTGTGCTGTATGTTGCACAACCTGGCCATCATGAGGGGCCAGGCATTGCCAGTGGGGTTACATGCCCATCTCAGGAGGAGGCGGATGACGAAGACAAGCCTGGTGAGGCCCCCATTGGATAGCCACCCCATCCACGAGGGAGGCAGCGTGGAGATGCTGCCAGACCAAGAATCGCATGTTACCAGCTCATAATGGACGAGCTCTCCTAAATGGAGGAAACTGAGGGATGGAACTATTACTGGAATTGCTATGTGCCTCCATAAAGGCACATCTCCAGTAAATGTTGGACAATGATACACAAGACACCAATGGCAAAGGATGAATCTTAAATTTCACTGCAACAAAGTAACAAAAAACTCCCCCCATCAAAATAAACCCAGACAATATACAACGTTATGTCGCAGGGCACTGAACAACAATGCAGTTCCTTAAATCAACAAAACTTTTTTAATGCCACGATTTTCGGCTGGGGTGCAAAAACTTCCTTATGTAATGCCTGATTTTGCACCCCTGATCATGGAACCTCAATTTTTGCCCAATTTTGCAGACGAGGGTGCAAACTTTCCACCATTACCGCCCCAAAATCTCAAAAGCTGAAAACCCAGTCCCAAGAGTTTTAAAAAACAGAAAAATAGAATTTTATCAATCATTTATACATTAAAAACCTTGTCCATTAAGCTAAGTTTATTTGTAGCCACATTAAAACAGATACAGTTATTTTTCAAAAAATTACAATTTTGTTATTAATATTTAATTAAATGCCATTTTAATTCATTTTAAATGTCATTTTTTAAAAATGTATTTGATGTTTAGAGGTATTTTTTATGTGATCCCCATTCATACTTATGGGAGTTCCATACATGGGGATTCCCTTCTTTGATTGGTTGAGCAAGCCTACGTGATCCCAGGGGCGCTTGTGAACCACATGTACCCCTGGGATATGTGGGCCTTGACGCAGGCCTACGCATAGAGGCTCAGTGTCCGAACCTCTCGGACTTTCAGGTAAGTTTGTGCGTTTTTTGCTGGTCGGAGGCATCCGCCCACACCAAGCCTCCAACTGCAAATGCAACCCCACTGACACCGTGCCACATAAGGAGATATTGTAGAGCACTTAGTGTGCAGGTTTATTCCAACTATGCCATGGAGTTCCTAATCTGTATTGTCCCACGAGAAGGCCCAGCAACTCCTTATTGTAAGAGAAGTTTTAAAATTTTCATCCTTGTTTTCAAATCCCTCCATGGCCGCTCCCCTCCCTATCTTTGTAACCCCCTCTAGCCTTACAACTCTTTGAGATCTTTGCACTCCCCCAATTCTGGCCTCTTGTGTATCCCCAATTTTATTCACTCCACCATTGGCGGCCGTTCTTTCAGCTGCCTAGACCCTAAGCTCTGTAATTCTCTCCCTAAACCTCTCCGACTGTCTACCTCTCTCTCCTCATTTAAGATATTCCTTAAAACCTGCTTCTTTCACCAAGCTTTCGGTCATCTGTCTTAATATCTCTTTATATGGCTCGGTGTTTCACACCTATCATATTAGTTTTAATTTGAACTTTAAGCAGTTCAAGTTCATGGGCAGTGAAATGGTATCTATCTAAAGCAGTACACAATAGACTTGTTCCCTCTCCCCAATTATACTAAGGTGCTGGAGTTAAAATGGAACTACTTAAATCTGTGCTATAAAACAATCTGCAGTGCCATTACAAGATAAAAGTACTTTTATCATAATATTTTTGTCCTGATGTGGCCTTAACAAGTTTTGACAGTACTTAAGTTTCTCCCTACTCCACAAGTAGTTTTCATTCTTTAATTTTCAGCTCAAAATATGAAGATGACAGGTATAATGTATTTGCTTAAGAATTCATAGCAGCATATTACAATCCACAAGATTTAAAACAAAATACTTCAGTATTTTCTGACGCACACCACTTACTTCACACTACAGAACAATATGTAAAAGAAAAATGAAAACCACGTTCATAGTCCATTTGTTAGAGAAACACGGTTATCACCTACCTTATCCCTTGTGCTTTTTTTCCATAGGACCCCAGCATAATACAAAGGCAAAGAGGTAATCTTTTCACGTCTTTGAAAGACTAACCTCAGGTTTGTTCTAGAGGCAGCCATTTCTGTTGATCAACTAGCCAGGTCACTGTTATGTATTAACAAAGAAGTGAAGCAATCGAGATCCACAGACACAGTGCCACCATGCTGCTATCTGTTATATCACAGATCTGTGTTAAACCTGCATTGAGAAACCGAAAGAAAAGTAGGTTTACGACAGTCAATAGAAAGCTCTGCCTCCTTCTCATACACTTACTGTAAATTGGAATGCAGCAGGAATGAGGAAATTGTTCAATGAGGAAGGTAGATTATCAAATTTATGTGCCAAAAAAAAGAGAGAGCATGCTTATACCAGGCAACAATGATTAGCAATCTGGGGAGAAATACCTTTGTCACTACATCATTTTAATAGCCAAAGCACTGTGAAATATGTCCCGTCCCAGAAGCGAAATTCAGCTGAGAAAGTCTTTTGGCCACCGGCCAGTGCCGCCAATAACTTTTTCTGTCGATGCACTGAGTTTGAAATGGCGGGAGGGTGCACAGCCGTGGCCACCATTTTATTTTTTTGTGTCGGCCGACTGTCAGGTCCGCCTGACAAATATGCCCCCGGGCCGCCCCTGGCACTCCCTCTTGAGCAGTGGCCCTCCCCTTTAACTGAAGGAGAGAGACATTTTAACGTGCCAGTGCGATGAAGTCACCAGCCCGACGCTGATGACTAACAACGGCGGAGATTCGGTCCCACCACGCTTATGACCGACTGCCGCCCCGTTCAAAATAAACCGACAAAGTGCTCAGTTTCTCAAGATAGGCCCCCGCATCTATCGTGGTGGTCAAAACACATCAAAAACAGTAGGTGCACACTCGTTTCCGGCAGAGGTGAATTTCAGCCCCCTAATGTTCGGGAAATCAGACAAAAATTGCCATCAAGCCAGAGAAGCAGTCATATGCATCTTAAAGGGTGAGAGAGAGGTAGAGAGGTTTAGGGAAGAAATCTCCAACATTTTAGTGGTGTCCCCCTTTAATGGAGAGGGTGTACCTCTAGATCTCCAATGTGAGAATAAAGAAGGGGGGGGAAATGCAACCAGTTGGAAGGCTGGAAATAGAGCAGCAACACAAGAAAGGGAGGGAGGAGAAGTCTGCCAAACTGTAGCCCACACAACCATTTGCAATTCAGACATATGTCAACAAGATTACATCAATAGGTTAACACCCATTGTCCACATTTTCTCATATATCATACTGGTCTTTTATTCCCTATTAACTTGAGCTGAGTCCTGACAGAAAATATCGATATTAAAATAACACATGCTATGCTGGGCACCTGGCTTTATATTCTTACAACTAGTAAATAGTGAAAAATATAACCCACAGGAGGTACGTATATGCGGCTAGATTATCGAGGGATTTGCGACCGGGGTTTTCGCCACGTTTTGACCCTCTGCGGCGAAAACTGCTCTGCCCAGTCAGGATATTCATAAGAACATAAGAAGTAGGTTTTAAGGAACATCTTAAATGAGGAGAGAGAAGCAGACAGTCGGAGAGGTTTAGGGAGGGAATTACAGAGCTTAGGGTCTAGGCAGCTGAAGGCATGGCCGCCAATGGTGGAACGAATAAAATTGGGGATACACAAGAGGCCAGAATTGGGGGAGCGCAAAGATCTCAAAGGGTTGTAAGGCTAGAGGGGGTTACAGAGATAGGGAGGGGCGAGGCCATGGAGAGATTTGAAAACAAGGATGAACATTTTAAAACTTCTCTTACAATAAGGAGTTGCTGGGCCTTCTCGTGGGACAACACAGATTAGGAACTCCATGGCATGGTTGGAATAAACCTACACACTAAGTGCTCTACAATATCTCCTTATGTGGCACGGTGTCAGTGGGGCTGAATTTGCAGTTGGAGGCTTCCCGTGGGCGGATGCCTCCGACCAGCAAAAAATCTACAAACTTACCTGAAAGTCCCAGAGGTTCAGGCACCGAGCATCTATGCGTAGGCCTGGGTCAAGGCCCACGTATCCCAGGGATGCATGTGGTTCACAAGCGCCCCTGGGATCACGTAGTCTTGCTCAATCAATCAAAGAAGGGAATCCCCAATCATGCTTACGGGGATTCCGTATGTATGGAACTCCCATAAGTATGAATGGGGATCACATAAAAAATACCTCTAAACATCAAATGCATAAAAAAAACATGACATATTTAAAATGAATTAAAATGGCATTTAATTAAATATTAAAAACAAAAATATAATTTTTTGAAAAATAAATTTACATGTTTTAACGGGGCTACAAATAAACTTAGCATAATGGAAAAGGTTTTTAATGTATAAATGATTGATAAAATTCTATTTTTCTGTTTTTTAAAACTCTTGGGGCTGGATTTTCAGCTTTTGAGATTTTGGGGTGGTAATGGTGGAAAGTTTGCACCCTCGTCTGCAAAATTGGGCAAAAATTGAGGTTCCATGATCAGGGGTGCAAAATCAGGCATTACATAAGGAAGTTTTTGCACCCCAGCCGAAAATCGTGGCATTAAAAAAGTTTTGTTGATTTAAGGAACTGCATTGTTGTTCAGTGCCCTGCGACATAACGTTGTATGTTGTCTGGGTTTATTTTGATGGGGGGAGTTTTTGTTACTTTTTTGCAGTGAAATTTAAGATTCATCCTTTGCCATTGGTGTCTTGTGTATCATTGTCCAACATTTACTGGAGATGTGCCAAACTGCATGACCTCACACTTTCCAACATTATACTCCATCTGCCAAATTTTTGCCCACTCACTTAGCCTGTCTATGTCCTTTCGCAGATTTTTTGTGTCCTTCTCACACATTGCTTTCCTCCATCTTTGTATTGTCATAGGCAGTCCCTTGAAACGAGGATGACTTGCTTCCATGCGAAAAAGGGATGAGTTCACATGTGTTTCAAAAAAGGACCTAATATTCCAGATCCCGAACCACATCTTGAAGGGTGGAAGATGCCTGTGGGTGGATTTTTTTAATGTGTGGTGGCCGTTGCACACCAGCCACCACTCGTGCTTGACAGAGCTAGGTCTTGTTCCAGTGGCAAGGATTAACCAAGATGACTGGAAACCAGCTCTGCTGCACGGACCTAGAGTGCACACATAACGCAGTGTGTGCTGGCCCGTGCTGTGCCTGGGCCCTTGCCTCTTCTGGGCCCCGAACTCACGCCTCTCCTGGGCTCTGATCACATCCCTCTATGAACTCTTGCCGCTCCTTCACCCCGACCTCGCCGCTCCTGCTGTACCTGCCCGCACTGCAATCAGCGACCTGGATTTGGGAGACATCAAATCCAGTCGTCCGCTTCGCAGCCGTCACCCTCCTGCAGCAGCACACGCTGCTGCCTGCGGTAGCATGCCGCCGCACGCTGCTCCCGCTAATGACCCGGCCTGCTGATGGTCTTGCAGGCCGGGACAGTGCCGATTTCCAGGTCCCAGCCTGCAAGACCATCAGCAAGCCGGGTCATTAGAGGGAGCAGCGTGTTCTATATAAGCTTTAAGTGGTTATCATTGTAATGCAGATTATGTCCTTCTGTTTTTTAATCTTTAACTAGTGGTGTATGTGTAACATTTCACCTAAGTAAAGTCAACTTTTTATACTGTAAAGTATCTTCAATTCATTTATACAATTGTAGCAACCCAGGAGTTCAGTGACATTTAAATGTAAACTGCCCATGGCAAAAAAGTAGTGCTCAGAGGAGTTTGTAACCCTCCCTGTTGTAATATGCAGACTATGGATGTACTCTCTGTGTAGTCACTGTGTGGTTGCATAAGATGGAGACTTGTTTACTGATGTACCGTCAATAAGGTTTACACTAAGGTATATACATGCTGGCACCACTAGAGGGTGCAACTGGTGGAAACTGGGGGGTTTCCTGCCCTGGTGGCAGGGCCCAGTATAAAAGGCTGCATACCATGCGTGTGCCTCACTCTGGAGTGAGGAATAAAGGAACAAGGTCACTGCAGTTTGAGTATAACACATTGCCTCGTGGAGTCATTCAAAAGTACATTACGGACATAATAACTGGCGACGAGAATATGGACTTTCACGCGATTATGGCTACCTTAGGTACACTAAAAGACTTCGCAGAGGGTGATGATTGGGATGCTTTCATGGAAAGGCTCAAACTATATTTCGTGGCAAATGACCTGGCAGGGGAGACGGACGCATCGGCAGAGAAGCACAAGGCTATACTGCTGACCAGTTGTGGGACCGAGGTCTACCGCCTCGTCAGGGACTTGCTGGCACCCAGGAAGGCCAAGGATAAGATATACAATGAGCTGACTGAACTAATTCATGACCAACTGAAACCAAAAGAGAGCATCCTCACGGCCAGGCACAGATTCTACACACACCGCAGACATGAGGGCCAGAAGATTGAAAAATATGCTGCCGACCTCAGGAGACTTGCAGCACCGTGTGATTTCGGCACGCACCTCAACGAAGCATTCCGAGACATCTTCGTTATAGGTATTGGCCACGAGGGCCTCCTTCACAAGCTATTATCTGCCGACACCACAGTCAACCTGCAGAAGGCCATCAGCATCAGTCAGGCGTTCATGACCTTGACCTGCAGCAACAAGCAAATTATTTATCCTTTGGACTCAAACCCAGCAAGTACTGTACACAGAATGGTGCCTTTCACAGGCAAGACTGTAGAACGTGGCTCTGCTCAGGGCAGAGAGCACAGACCTCAGGGTTCCAGAACTGCGAGTCTGCCGAGGGATGCTAATTGAGTAGCACCATGCTGACGTTGTGGAGGAAACCATAGGGCTCACCAGTGTCGGTTTGCAGAGTACGTATGCAAAGCCTGTAACACGAAGGGCCACCTCCAGCGTATGTGTAAAAGAAATACGACTCACCATCTAGCAGAGGAGTCGGTAGATGACTTTGAATCCAGCGGGGAGTGTGATGATTTGGCCAGAGAGGCAGCTCAGTCCCAAGAAGAAGTGTATGGAGTGTATATCTGCACCACCAATTGTCCTCCAATGAAGATGGAAGTCGAGATAAACGGCGTTCCAGTCTTCATGGAAGTGGACACAGGAGCGAGCCAGTCAGTGATGAGCCAAGATGCCTTTCAGAGGCTATGGAATGCAAAACGACCCGAGCTGGTTCCAGTACAGGAAAAGTTGCGCACCTACACCAAGGAGCTGATCCCAGTCCTTGATAGTGCGGATGTAAGTGTAATCCATAATGGCGCGGTGCACAAGTTACCTCTGTGGATTGTTGCAGGTGATGGTCCAACGTTACTCGGAAGAAGGTGGATGGGGAAGATCCAGCGGAAATGGGAAGACCTCTTCACTCCAGCAATCGATGTCCCCCATGCTCAGAGGCAGAGCAAAACCTCACCTTCGCTTGGGCCAGGCACCAGAGAACAGACCATCTATCACGACTGCGTGGCAATGATCCGACCGGAACGACCTAAAAGTACATTCCCGGCCCCAGTGGCAGGACTGCTAGGGAGGAAGATCTAATTCACAGGCACTCTTCCAGCTTTTGTGGCAGAATCGCGGGAGAGAAGGATCAAGGCAGTCAACCTCGGGGACAGGGCAAGATGGCATCCCTGCTGCAGCGAGGTGCAGCTTGGCTGAAAAAAAAGATGGCCACGGCAATATCACGAGGTGCAATGCTCAGGGACCAACACGTGGTGTCTAACAAAGGATTTGATTGGGGTAAAGCCAGCAGGGTTCTCTTAAAGGAGACCTGCAAACAACTGAACTTAAAGAGGCATTGTATGCATGGCAATCAACGTAACGAACCGATTAAGATTGTTGTTGCGAATTGTCGGTACTATTCCTAATGTAAAGAACAAAATGTTGTTGCGAGATGTCGGGAATAGAATGAGCCCAAAAGTAGCAAGTGAGTGACCTTAGAAGGGTGAAGGCACTGATGCTGATACCCTGCCCCAGGTCTATCCCACGCTGCAGGCCCGATGGCACTATTCGCCATGGACCCGGAAATGAATACGCACAGTCAGCCGTCGTTGTCCACCACCTGGGTGGTGACGGCGCAGCCCCCAGACCCAGTCGCTAACTCGGCCATGTCCGGGAGCAAAAGGTCAGAATGAATGAGTTCTCCAAACGGGACCTGGAATATCCAGGTTTCCAACACCGTTAGAGAGCAGGCAGAAGACTCTGCAGCCTTCAAAGGAGGACAAGGAGGCCACACACATCTGTGGCTCTGCCCACCATGAGGCAACGGCAAAGGCCCTGAGTCCTGGCTAGGTGAACGAACCAAGCCCACCCCGCTAGCAGAGGGTGCAGCGCCACCATCAGACGACTAGGACACGTCTGGTTGCTCTGGAACTAGCGTCCTCGCATATCTGTACTGCTACCTCAGCATTGACCATGACTGAACCATGAATGCAATCTACCCAATCCTGGCGCACGACCGTAAAACGTAACGAATGTAAGTCGCTGAACCAAGGTGTCACAATACAAACTGCAAACATTTTTCTTCTTCCTTTCTACTTGCACTGTGTCTGATCCTGTATGTTAATGTAACGAGCTAGCTGCATTACCTCGCTGTGGGAGGATGGGGTAGGGGGAGGAAATGAACGTATGTAACCATGGACACACACATAGATCACACCTAGAACCGACTGGAACCTCCACTGCATCATCGAACCATCCAAACTGGTAACCACTACCCAACGTTGTGGCAAAAGGGCTTGGGGGTTAACAAGGAGCGAGCCAAGCCAAAGCACAGCCAAGGTGCAAGGTCTATTGGCACTTAAGTCTGGGGAGAGCTAAGCCAGAGCACATAGTGCAAAGGTAATTGGCACAAAGGAATTGGGGGAGAGTGATTTTGTATATGCAGACTATGGATGTATTCTCTGTGTAGTCACTGTGCGGTTGCATAAGATGGAGACTTGTTTACCTGGTGTACCATCAATAAGGTTTACACTGTGTATATACATGCTGGCACCACTAGAGGGTGCAACTGGTGGAGACCGGGGGTTTCCTGCCCTGGTGGCAGGGCCCAGTATAAAAGGCTGCACACCATGCTTGTGCCTCACTCTGGAGTTTGAAATAAAGGACCAAGGTCACTACAGTTTGAGTACAACACATTGCCTCGTGGAGTCATTCATAAGTAAATTACGGACATAATACTCCCAGTATAAAGAAAATTTAGAGGGTACATTGCTTTGCAGCCTCTTTGCCTACTCCTCACAACTTACTTTCCCACCCAGCTTTGTATCATCAGCAAATTTGGATACATTACACTCGGTCCGCTTATCTAAGACATTGATATAGATTGTAAATAGCTGAGACCCCAGCACTGATCCTTGCGGTACCCCACTAGTTACAGGCTGTCAACTCGGAAATTACCCATTTAATCCTACTCTCTGTTTTCTGTCCGTTTTCAATCCATGCTAATATATTACCCCCAACACCATGAGCCATAGTTTTGTGTACTAACCTCTTGTGTGGCACCTCATTGAATGCTTTTTGAAAATCTAAATACACCCCATCCACTGATTCCACTTTATCTACCCTGCTAGTTACAACCTTAAAAAACTTGAACAGATTTGTCAAACACAATTTCCCTTTAATAATGCGTGCTGACTTTGATCAATCATATTATGATTTTCTAAGTGCCCTGTTACCACATCCCTAATAATAACATTTTGCCTACTACTGATGTCAGGCTAATTGGTTTATAGTTCCCTGTTTTCTCTCTCCCTCCTTTTTTGAATAGCAGAATTACTTTGCTACTTTCTAGTCCGCGGAATCCATTTTAAAATCTAGGTAATTCTGGAAGATCAAAACCAATGCATCCACTGGGCCTGAAATTCAGTACCGCTGGAAAGCTGGTGCTGCCCCCACCTTTTTGGGGCCAATAGCGGCAATATTTTTTCGTGGTTGGGCCATCCCATATTCAGCTCCAAAAGTGAACAAATGGGTTCCAGTGCTAATGAACCCTCCCAAAGTGGATTTTTCAGCGGTGTGGCTGTCTTAATTTGAATGTTATCACCACCGAGAAATTCAGCATGTAGGTAAGGGTTTCTAATGAACCAGCTGCTACCTGGTGTTTTTAAAGACCAGGGTTTGCAGCAAGGCCCTGAGGGGGGAAGGAGTCTGGAAGGAGGGCTGGTGTAAGAGATGCAAGGAGAGCCAACAGGTTCACTGATATGGAGCTGGAGACACTGATGGACGGTGTGGAGGACAGAAGAAGAATACTGTTTCCTGACGTGGGGAGACCTGGCAGACTGCCAATACATAATGCATGGAGGGAGATTGCAGGGGAGGTGTCAGGCACCTCCATGTATGTGAGGACGCACCCTCTCAGGAGGGTGCTGACCAGTCTGCATCCGACCCTTCCAGGGTGGCGATGGGTCGACGCCTCCTAGCTCTGGGGCGACGGGGATCCCCCTCCTCCGCCTGCACTTCCTCCTCCTCCTACCTCGCCTCCTTCTTCTCCTCCTCCTTCTCCTCCTCCTCCTCCTCAGGTGGTACTACTGGCTCGACCTCCAGCGGCTGTCCCCTCATGATGGCCAGGTTATGCAGCATGCAGCTGACCACGATGATTATGGAGACCCGTTGAGGAGAGTACTGCAAGGTGCCACCAGAGCAGTCCAGGCACTGGAACCTCTGTTTCAGAATGCCTATGCACTGCTCGATGATGCACCTGGTGGCACAATGAGCGTCATTGTATGCATGCTCTGACACTATCCTGGGGTTCCACAGTGGAGTGAGCAGCCAAGTGGACAGGGGATATCCCTTATCCCCAAGCAGCCAACAGCAATCCTGATTCGGGCCGGTGAAGGCAGCGAGCACACTGGTCTGTCGCAGTATGAATGAATCATGGCTACTGCCTCCCTTGCCTGCTGCTTCTCTGCACGGTGCTGACGGCGACACCTTCTCCTGCGGCCGCCCTGCTTCTGACCAGGTGTAACTGGTGTCGCCCTCCCAACACTCCTCCCATCCTCAGGGTGAACCCTGACAAGCAGGTCTCTGCAGCCCACAGGCCTCCACTAATGAGTCGGACCTGAAAGTTGTACAAAAGTATGTGCAAACCTCTGAGCAGCACTCAGCAAGTTGAATGGTGCCAAAATAATTCATTAAACAATTTAAAAAGTAAAATGCCTCAGATGATGTAATCTGACATAAAAACTCTATTAATAAAACTATATGAAAAGCTAAATACTGCAAATGATGGGATATGACATAAAAACATTAAAATTAATAAAACTATTTCCCTACCAAAGAGCTCCGATTGCGTCAAAACCCCAATGGTGTCCCGTTCGAGCACTGACTCGAATAGCTCGCGGTGGCACTGCCTGAAGAAGTCCTACCTTTTTGGAGGTGAAAATTGCCATCTTGGCCGCTTTTCAGCAACTCGTATTATGCAGACCTCCACGCTGGAAATCTACTTTTGCAGTGGATTCACCCCACCGTTTCTGGTGGAAGTGTGCACCACTCAAACCCCTCCCAAGCTGAATATGGCTCGGGGAGAGAAAATCAGTGGACCGTGGCAACCGATCAATTTTTTCGATCGGCCGCCCAAACCCCGCTGTAGCCATCCCTTCAGGGACGGTGAATTTTGGCCCCACTATCTCTGCATCTTTTTTAAAAACCCTCGGATGTAGGCCATCGGGTCCAGTGGATTTGTTGGTGTTTTGTCCCATTAATTACTCCAGTACTATTTCTTTATTAACACTAATTTCTTTACGTTCCTCATTCTCAGTAGTCCTTGGTTCCCCATTATTTCTGGAATGTTTGTTGTGTCTTGTACCGTGAAGACAGGTACAAAGAACAGAATTTTCCCATTGCTGTGTGTGTGGTTTGGTGATGGGCCGGCTGTAAAAATTGGGGAACTAGGCAGCGCGTTGGGAACCCGCCATCATCCCGCCTTCTCGCACCTTTAACTGGAGCGTGTTTCCCAGCATGCCATGGGCCCGATCGGCAGAGCCGGGCAAACTATTTCAACTCATTAACTGCTTGTTATCTGACCATTAACAAGTTTTTTAAATGCAGCTTCTGAATTTAACAGCATGAACACGGGACACACGCAGCTCGGGAACCTCGCCTGTGATGGGGAGGTGGAAGCTCAGTGGTCATTATATGTGGGCATTAATTGACAGCTGGGGAAACCACATAAATACACACACCTTACACCTCATTAATTACCTAAGGGGAAGGCTCTTGCTGACTCCATTCTGTGCACAGATTTAGGTTTCTGGAGTTTGCAGGTCATTTCTGCAATCTTGGAAGTCACTCTCAGCACATTGTTAGTCAGTATTTGAACATTGAGGGATTGGCCCTCTGATTGCTACTTGACCTGCTATCTATGACATCAGCATGGGTGCCGCTTATACTGTCTCAGCTTGGTCCTCAGAATCAGACCACGATAAATCGCACTACCAACAATAGCAGCCACACCAGCAGCAACCCATACCAGCAGCAGCAGCCATAACAGCAGCCTTCGATTCAACTACCTGATGCTCCACAGGAGAGAGGGAATCAGCGCAGGACTGCACCGCAATGGAGACGATACCCCCAACACAGGGTACACAGGCAGAGGATGAGCTTCCACGACATAACTGAGCAGCAGTGTCAAAGCAGGCTTAGGCTATAACACTAGGTTGTAGCAGACATTTTCAGTTTACTGGAATCAGACCTGCAGCCCAGAGGACATGGTGGACATGCCTTATCAGTGTCTGTAAAGGTCACCAGCAGCCTCAACTTCTTTGCCTCAGGCTCCTTCCAGGGATCTGCAGCAGATATTTGCGGGATCTCGCAGTTGGCCACCGACAGATGCATCACACAGATCACCGATGCCATGTTTAACAAGTCAGCCAATTATGTGAACTTTGCCACTGCTAAAGCCAGTGTTACTGAGTGGGTGCTCAGCTTTGTGGCTCTGGCTGGCTTCCCACAGGTGCAGGGCATCATTGACTGCACACATGTGGCCATCAGGGCACCCCCACATCACCCAGGTGTATTTGTGAACCGCAAAGACTTCCACTCCCTCAAGGTGCAGCTCGTCTGCAACCATAGGAAGATGATCATGCATGTGTGTGTCAGATTCCTCGGCAGGTGTCATGACACTTTCGTGATGCGCCAGTCCATCCACCCTCAGCTCCTCACACATCCAAACAGACTTATCACCTGGCTGCTTGGAGACAAGGGCTATCCACTAAAGATGTGGCTCATAAGAACATAAGAACATAAGAAATATGAACAGGAGTAGGCCATACGGCCCCTCGAGCCTGCTCCGCCATTCAATAAGATTGTGGCTGATCCGATCATGGATTCAGCTCCACTTCCCCGCCCGCTCCCCATAACACCTTATCCCCTTATCGTTTAAGAAATAGTCTATTTCTTTCTTAAATTTATTCAATGTCCCAGCTTCTACAGCTCTCTGAGACAGCGAATTCCACAGATTTACAACCATCTGAGAGAAGAAATTTCTCCTCCTCTTTGTTTTAAATGGGTGGCCCCTTATTCTAAGACCATGCCCTCGAGTTCTAGTCTCCCCCATCAGTGGAAACATCCTCTCTGCATCCACCTTGTCAAGCCCCCTCATAATCTTATACGTTTCGATAAGATCACCTCTCATTCTTCTGAATTCCAATGAGTAGAGGCCCAACCGACTCAACCTTTCCTCATAAGTCAACCCCCTCATCCCCGGAATCGACCTAGTGAACCTTCTCTGAACTGCCTCCAAAGCAAGTATATCCTTTCGTAAATATGGAAACCAAAACTGCACGCAGTATTCCAGGTGTGGCCTAACCAATACCTTATTTAGCTGTAGTAAGACTTCCCTGCTTTTATATTCCATCCCCTTTGCAATAAAGGCCAAGATACCATTGGCCTTCCTGATCACTTGCTGTACCTGCAAACTATCCTTTTGTGTTTCATGCACAAGTACCCCCAGGTCCTGCTGTACTGCGGCACTTTGCAATCTTTCTCCATTTAAATAATAACTTGCTCTTTGATTTTTTCATGACACCCTTGAGGAGGCTAAGTATGAGGCCAACATGCATTACAATGAAAGTCACATGTCCACCAGATGTGTTATAGAGCAAACAATAGACATGCTCAAGATGCGCTTCAGATGTATTGACATATCTGGAGGAACCCTTCGGAACGCATCAGCCAGGGTCTCCAATGTAATAGAGCCACCTGGTGACTACTGATGTATATAATAATAAAGCTCATGGGCAATACAGTTCTATATATATGCTGTGTCTCAATATATCACAGAATTGTCAACGAGGATGGCATTGCAGATTCCTTAGCTGAAATTTTTGTTGGAGGATAATCCTGCCAACCAACGGAGGGACTGTTAGATGTTCTTCATTTGGCAGAAAACTTAAAAATCCACAGCGATTAACGCCCCGAAATCCCCCAAAAAGCCCCAAATCCAGCCCATTATCTCCAAGGTAGATCTAAGTAATTGGGCTACACCCATTGTTGTTGTACCTAAGTCAAATGTTCAGGTAAGGTTGTGTAGAACGTAATCTACCCAATACATTGTTAAATGTGAAAGATTTGTTGACAACGCTGACAGGTGGCCAGATCTTTTCAAAGTTAGATCTAACAAACGGCTATCTACAAATTGAGTTAGATGAAGAGTCCAAGTCATGCTTGACTATAAATAGGCCTATATCAGTTCAATAGGCTATCATTTGGAGTGTCTTCTGCCCCTGACATATTCCAGGGAGTGATGAAACAAATTTTGAAATGGATTGAAGGGATAGTGTGTTATTTAGATGACATAATCATTTCAATACCAAACAGGCAAATCCATGATGAGGTGCTCAAACAACTAGAGAAGCATGGAGTATGAGTGATTGCACACAAGTGTGAGATGTTTCAAAGCTCAGTGGAGTATTTAGGACACAGAGCAGATAATGCTGGTTTACATTCAACCAAGGGAAAGCTGGCTGCAATCAGAAATGCACCCACTCCCAAGAATGTCTCTGAACTTTGATCATTTTGGGATCATTTGAATTATTGCATAAAGTTCCTCCAAAGCTTGGCTACATTTTTACTTCCACTCAATGAGCTGTTGAGAAAACAGGTTCTTTGGAAGTGGTCAGAAGCAGGTGATGCAGCATTCAAGGAGTGTAAAAGCCAGTTAGTCGAGAGTACCATGTTAGTTCACTATGACGAATCTATGGAGATCAAGCGAGCATGTGATGCCTCTCCATATGGAGTTGGGGCAGTGATCTCTCATGTATTACATAGTGAGGAGGAGAGACCGATCGCTTTTGCTTCATGCACTCTCAGTGCCGGTGAGCGTAATTATGCACAGATCGAAAGGGAAGCTTTGACTTTGATTTTTGGGGTCAAGAAGTTTCACAAATACTTATTTGGTCATAAGTTTACCATAGTTACTTACCATAAGCCCCTGACAGTAATCCTTCATCCATGGTCCCCAGTCCCAACCTTAGCTGCAGCTCGAATGCAGAGATCGGCTCTGATTCTGTCAGTGTATACGTATGACATTAAGTACAGATGATCAGTGATCACAGTAATGCTGAGGCTATGATTAACTTATTCAATAAGGAGGGAGAAGTGTAATAGCGCCACCTGGCGGCTGCTAATGTATATAACAATAACATTCATGGAGAGTGCAGTTCTTACTGGAAGCCATGTTGTACAGTTCAACACATATGCTGTGTTTGCTGCGCCCTGCACAACATAACACAGCAGTGAGGATTGGAGCTGCAGGAGGAGCAAGGCTCACATCGCACAGCCTCTTCAGAGGAGGAGGAGGAGGAGCAACAGCTGGAAGATGAAAAGGAGGAGGAGCAGCAACCTGAGGTGGAGATGGCACCAGCAGCGGTACATATTGCTGCCTGGGAAGTTAGGGATGGCCTCATCATGGCCAGATTTATTTAACTTCCTCCAATTCACCCATATGGCTGCCATATGCTGTGCTAAGTCCACCACCCCCAACAACACCATAAAGCATCCCTACAATGACCAACTCGTTACTTTCACCCAAAGCCCAATTGCTCGAGGTCACGTAATGCCGCACCATTCACTACAAGTCACAAAGCCACTTCCAAAGTAGTAGCCAAAAATGGAGAAGACCAGAAATTAATGAAAATAAAGACATTTATATGTTCCATAACAATAACGAAACCTTTACAATAAATGTTTTTCATACACCCATCTGCATACCCTTGTGCATCTAGGATGGTGTCATTTTTCTTTTCCATGTGCTTCTACAGGGTGCAACGCCTGTGGCTTCAGCAGAGGTAGAGGCAGCCTTGCTCACTTCCCTGCTGCAACTGCTTCAACACTTTTTCCGGACGTCCTCTGGGTTTTGGAGCCTGTGATGGCCCGGACGAAGACTGCTCCTCCTGCGACTGTGCAGGGGCAGACTCGGCCATCGCGATCCGAGGAAGCATGTAGGGCTTTTAACTGAGGGGGAGGCAACTGGGGAGAAGTGGAAGTGCTTTGAGAAGAGCCCCCACTTCCATGTTCCCTCTCACCATCATATCTCTCATGGGCCACACACACTTCCCTGCTAGCAAGGAGCTGGAGAGTACCTTGGTGCACAGCAGTAGGGACATTGAGAGCACAAGTATACATTTATATTCCTCCTATAGAGGAGGTCGATGAGCCTCTGCCATCTCTTCTCCATAATAAGCATGTGCTCATGTGAGTGGCACATTAGCTGCTTCATGCAGGTGGCCATCCTGTCCATGCAACATCACATGGTCATCATCGATTACGACTTGGTGCTGCTCATATTGGAGATATCCTCCATTTGCTGTGCATTTGCAGCCATCACAGCTGCAAAACCTTCCAGAGCCTCCTGCATTTCCTGCTGCCCCTCCAGGATCACCCTCTTTCTTGAGGCTCAGTGTCTGCATGCGCCAGAGCATCAGTGCAGCCTTCGACCGCCTGAGGAAAAGAGTGTTTGACGATCAGGCCCTCAACACTGCCACCAAGCTCATGGTCTACAAGGCTGTAGTAATACCCACCCTCCTGTGTGGCTCAGAGACATGGACCATGTACAGTAGACACCTCAAATTGCTGGAGAAATACCACCAATGATGTCTTCGCAAGATCCTACAAATCCCCTGGGAGGACAGATGCACCAACAATAGCATCCACGACCAGGCCAACATCCCCAGCATTGAAGCACTGACCACACTTGATCAGCTCCGCTGGGCAGGCCACATTGTTCACATGCCAGACACGAGACTCCCAAAGCAAGCGCTCTACTCGGAACTCCTTCATGGCAAACGAGCCAAAGGTGGGCAGAGGAAACGTTACAGGACACCCTCAAAGCCTCCCTGAAAAAGTGCAACATCCCCACTGACACCTGAGAGTCCTTGGCCAAAGACCGCCCGAAGTGGAGGAAGTGCATCCGGGAGGGCGCAGAACACCTCGAGTCTCATTGCTGAGAGCATTCAGAAATCAAGCGCAGGCAGCGGAAAGAGCATGCGGCAAATCTGCCTCATCCACCCTTTACCACGACTATCTGTCCCACCTCTAGCAGAGGCTGTGGCTCTCGTATTGGACTGTTCAGCCACCTAAGGACTCATTTTAAGAGTGGAAGCAAGTCTTCCTCGATTCCGAGGGACTGCCTATGATGATGATGATGCAGCTGAGCAGAGCTTGAGGAGTCTTGTGCCCTCTGGTGAGGAGTCTCCACTGATGTTCCTGTCAACTCAATCTGCTCTTGCTCACTTGTGAAGTGTAAGATACCAGGTGACAACTATATCCATCTCGCATAGGATCCACCGAAGTGCACTTATCTGCATTGGTGCTGGATGCACTTGGGTCTGATAACGCTGCACCCTCAGAGGCTGGGAGGCTCCTCTGAGGAGCCATCTTTCGCCTCTGGCTGGACAATGGGAGGGGGGGGAGGGGGGGGCTCTTGTTGGATGTTTGGGAGAATAAAGAGATGATTTAGAAATATTATATTTAAGAATGGGTAACGATACCATTATGCACATAATCAACAGTCACTGCCTGCTGACCCCTTATGAGTGTATCACACGGCGCACTAAACACTGACTGACTGTATCATACTGTGCACTAAACAATGACTGACTGTATCACACTATGCACAATCACCTCTGGCACAGTTGTCACAATCACTTTAAATTATGCAGCATCTTTTGCTGGGTCAATGTAACAGCAGAATAGGATCATCAGGACAGATAGGTGGAGAGGTATCGGAGCAAAGATATAAACTCCTGGAGTGCAACAATGGGCTTGAATAGAATAGTAAATTCCATCATTACATACTGTTCTATAAAATGTTACATATAATAGACAATTCTCCTGTAAACATTATGATGTTTATGGTTTATACTAATAGCCTCATATTTATATGACAACCACATATTTGGATGTTTCTGTTGGTCCACAAAAGAGTTTAGTCTATTTTTTGGGAGTACGCAGAGATAAAATTGTTAATTTGTTAAGTGAGCTTATTAAATACTGTAAAGTCCTTACACAATACCAAAAATCCACACGAGGCACATTCTATGGACGAGGTCACTCTGTGACCTGCACCTTTATTCACAGGACCAAGAAGTGCTGATCCTGTGTGGGACCTCCCTTTTTATATACCTAGATGACCAGGTGAGGAGTGTCTCCCACAAGTTCACCCCCTGTGGTCAAGGTGTGCATTTCTCAAGTATATACAGTATTGCAGTGTTGTTACAAGAAGGTTACATACATGACATCACCTTCCCCCCCCCCCCCCCCAACGTCTTATTGGGATTGCAGGTTAAGCCTTTCGGGTGGTCTGCGCTCCCTCATGGAGCGCTGCAGTTGGGGCTCTGGCTGTTGAGCCTTGGCCTGCGTGTCTGTCCTCTGTGGTGATTCCGGCCTGTCCGGGCTGACCGCAGGGACTGTGCATACTGCTGAATGTTCTTGTTGCTCGTTCACTGGCGGTGGTGTGAATACCATCTCATGATCTTCCTCAGGTTCCTCAGTGTCCATGCTGAACCTTTTTTTTACTTGGGCCAGATGCTTGCGGTATATCTGCCCATTGTTAAGTTTAACCACGATGGCCCTCTTCCCCTCTTTGTCTATTACAGTACCTTCAAGCCATTTGGGCCCCAAAGCGTGATTGAGAACAAATATGAGGTCACCAATTTCTATACATCTCCCCCTTGAATTACGATCATGGTACTCATTTTGGGACTGGCGCTTGCCCTCAACAATGTCGGACAAGCCAGGATGAATGACGGACAGCCGAGTTTTGAGTGTACATTTCATAAGGAGCTCCGCGGGCGGGACCTGTAGGCCAGCAGGAGACACGATAGGCGGCATTGAAGGGAGGGACCTTGAATCCTGAGCATGCCTTGTTTTATGATTTGGACCGCACGTTCCGCCTGGCCATTGGAGGCCGGCTTGAACGGTGCTGTCCTGATATGGTTGATGCCATTACCTGACATGAACTCCCGGAATTCGTAGCTCGTGAAACATGGGCCATTATCGCTAACAAGGATATCCGGCAAACCGTGGGTCGCAAAGACCGCACGTAGACTCTCCACAGTGGTGGATGTCGTGCACGAATTCAAAATGATGCACTCGATCCATTTCGAGTATGCATCAACCACGATGAGAAACATTTTCCCCATGAACGGGCCTGCGTAGTCTACGTGAATACGTGACCATGGCCTGGTGGGCCAGGGCCACGGGCTGAGCGGGGCATCCCTGGGGGCATTTCCCAGCTGAGCACACGTCGTGCACCTGCGAACACAGTGTTCCAGGTTTGAATCAATTCCCAGCCACCAAAAGTGTGACCGGGCAATGGCCTTCATCAGCACGATGCCTGGGTGCTCGCTGTGGAGTTCCCTGATGAAAGCTTCCCTGCCCCTCTGGGGCATGACTACCTGGCTGCCCCATAGTAGGCAGTCGGCTTGGATGGAGAGCTCATCCATCCGCCTGTGAAATGGTCTGACCTCCTCAGGGCATGCTCCGTGTGCGGGCGCCCAATCCCCAGTCAGGACACATTTCTTAATCAAAGATTGGAGGGGATCTCTGTTGGTCCAGATTTTGATCTGGCGGGCTGTGAGGGGGGAGCCTGTGCTATCAAAGGCATCAACGGCCATGACCATCTCAGCGCTTTGCTCCGCTGCCCCCTTAGTGGTGGCCAATGGAAGCCTGCTGAGCGCATCAGCGCAATTTTCAGTGCCAGGCCGGTGCCGGATGGTGTAGTCATACGCAGCCAGCTTGAGAGCCCATTGCTGTATGCAAGCTGATGCATTGGCATTGACAGCCTTGCTGCCTGACAACAGGGATGTTAATGGCTTGTGGTCCGTTTCTAATTCGAACTTCCTGCCAAAAAGTTACTGGTGCATTTTTTTCACCCCATAGACACATGCGAGTGCTTCCTTCTCAACCATCCCATATCCATGTTCTGCTTGAGAGAGCGACCTGGAGGCATAAGCCACAGGTTGGAGTTGCCCCTCAGCATTGCACTGCTGCAACACGCACCCAACCCCATAGGACGATGCATCACATGTCAGAACCAATTTCTTACAGGGGTTGTACAGGGTCAACAACTTATTTGAACAGAGTGGGTTATGCACCCGATTGAAAGCCCGTTCTTGACAGTCCCCCCAAAACCAATCGCAACCCTTATGCAGGAGCACGTGCAGCGGCTCCAACAATGTGCTTAAGTTCGGCAGAAAGTTCCCGAAATAGTTTAAGAGTCCCAGAAATGAATGCAACTCTGATGTGTTGCAGGACCTGAGCGTTCGTCGAATCGCCTCTGTTTTGGATTCGGTAGGCTGAATCCCATCTGCAGCAACCCTCCTGTCCAGAAACTTGACTTCGGGAGCCAAAAGCACAAATTTAGGTTTCTTGAGTCGCAGGCCTAACCGGTTCAGTCGGCGTAGCACCTCCTCCAGGTTGTGGAGGTATTCCTCGGTGTCCCGACCCGTGATGAGGATATCATCCTGGAATACGATCATTCCAGGAATGGATTTGAGCAGGCTTTCCATGTTTCTTTGAAAGATCACGGCCGCTGATCGAATGCCAAACGGGCACCTGTTGTAAACAAACAGTCCCTTGTGCGTGGTGATTGTGGTCAGTAGCTTGAATTTGTCGGCCAGTTCTTGGGTCATATAGGCTGAAGTGAGGTCCAACTTGGTGAACAGCTTGCCACCTGCCAGCGTGGCAAAAAGATCCTCCGCTCTTGGAAGCGGGTATTGGTCTTGTAGGGACACCTGGTTGATAGTGGCCTTGTAGTCGCCATAGATCCTGACCGAGCCATCCGCTTTTAGGACAGGAACAATGGGGCTCGCCCAGTCGCTGAATTCAACGGGTGAGATGATGCCCTCTCTCAGCAAATGGTCCAATTCGCTTTCAATTTTCTCCTGCATCACATACGGCACAGCTCTGGCTTTGTGGTGCACTGATCTGGCATCCGGGGTGATGCGAATCATTACTTTGGTACCTTTGAGCATCCCAACGCCAGGTTGGAATAGCGACTCAAATTGCTGTAGGACCTGTGAGCATGAACTTCGCTCCACAGATGACACTGCGTGCACAATCCCCCATTTCTAGTTCATCTCAGCTAACCAGCTCCTCCCCAACAGTGCGGGACCATTGCCTGGGACAATCCAGATCTATTGTGTGTGACAGCCAACATTGCACCGCCTAGCACTGGAATGATTTATTTGGTGTACGTCCATAATTGAGTCTCAGTGCATTCTAGTTTGGGTCCGCTGGCTTTGAGTGGCCATAGCTTTTCGAATTGTTGAATGCTCATGAGTGACTGGCTGGCCCCTGTGTCCAGCTCCATGCATACCGGGATGCTGTTTAATAGGACCTTCATCATCATAGGTGGCGTTTTGGTATATGAGCTGTGAATGTTTGCTACATGAACCTGCTGAACTTCAGCATCCATTGATTTGCCCCACGTGTCATCCTGCCTCGCAGACCCCTTTTCTGGTCCATCCGCCTCATAAATTAGCCTGGTCACAGGCTTCCTGCACATTCTAGCTAAATGGCCAGTGAGGTTACAATTTCTGCAGGCGAACTGTTGAAACCTGCAAGTCCTGGCAGCATGTCTGCCCCCACACCTTCAGCATGACTGAAATTCCCATTGTTGTGAACAAAAGAGCTGTTACCAGGCATTCCTCGCTGATTGTCCTTTTGACTGCTCTTGAGCACCCTGTTAGTGGGTGTCAATGACTCCATCCCGGGCTGCATTGTCCACTGGGATGGCGTAAATGTCCGTTCAGCCTGCCATTGTCTGTGTTGAAAACCTGTTCTGGGGTCTATTGCTGCCTGGGGTGTGTCGAACTGCCCTTGCCTGCCTGCTGGGCTCTGAGTCGCGTTTATGATATTGACCCTCTGATCCATCACCACGTTGGAGTCAGAGTTGCGTGCGTATATTATCTTGGTTTCCTCCTCCCTCGCCATAAAAGTCTGAGCCAGCAACGTTGCCGCTTCCAAGGTCAAGTCCTTGGTCTCGATTAACTTTCTGAAAATCCCGGCATGACCGATGCCCTCAATAAAGAAATCCCTTAGCATCTTCCCCCTGAAGGCATCTGTGAACTTACAGAGGCTGGCCAATCGCCGGAGGTCCACAACGAAGTCCGGTATGCTCTGTCCTTCCCGACGTCGGTGGGTATAAAATCTGTCGGGCCATGTGTATGCTGCTCGCCGGTTTGAGGTGCTCACTGATTAGCTTGCTGAGCTCTTCAAAGGTTTTGTCCGCTGGCTTCTCGGGTGCTAGCAGGTCTTTCATGAGCGCGTAAGTCTTAGATCCACAGCTGGTCAGTAGATGAGCCCTTCGCTTGTCGGCCGCTGCATCTCCCAGCCAGTCCTTCGTGACAAAGCTCTGCTGAAGTCTCTCAATGAAATCGTCCCAGTCCTCACCAACACAGTACCGTTCCTCTGTGCTACCGGTGGCCATTCTCGTAGGTCGTTGATTCCCGTTTCTCGTCGCCACTGTAAAGTTCTTACACAATACCACAAATCCACACAAGGCACATTCTATGGATGAGGTCACTCTGTTCCCTGCACCTTTATTCACAGGACCAAGAAGTGCTGATCCTGTGTGGGACCTCCCTTTTTATATACCTGGATGACCAGGTGAGGAGTGTCTCCCACAAGTTCACCCCCTGTGGTCAAGGTGTACATTTCTCAAGTATATACAATATTGCTGTGTTCTTACATGAAGGTTACATACATGACACATACCTCACCAGCAAAAGGCCCCCAAACCATATCCCATAGACCTGCATAAGGTGCTCTGTTTATGAACAAATAGGCTTTGCTTCAGTAAAAAAGAAATCATTCATTGAGGGCGGAACTAATTGAATAACCTTAAACACATCCTTTGTGGAAATACACAACCTTATAACCTATGACTGGGGACTGCACCTGTGTTACTGTCAGTCATAGAATATAGAAACATAGAAAATAAGTGCAGGAGTAGATCATTCAGTCCTTCGAGCTTGCACCACCATTCAATATAATCATGGCTGATCATCATACAACTTCAGTACCCCATTCCTGCTTTCTCTCCATACCCCTCGATCCCTTTAGCCGTAAGGGCCACATCTAACTCCCTTTTGAATATATCTAATGAACTGGCCTCAACAACTTTCTGTGGTAGAGAATTCCACAGGTTCACAATTCTCTGAGTGAAGAAGTTTCTTCTCATCTCTGTCCTAAATGGCTTACCCCTTATCCTTAAACTGTGACCCCTGGTTTTGGACTTCCCCAACATCGGGATCATTCTTCCTGCATCTAACCTGTCCAATCCCGTCAGAATTTTATATGTTTCTATGAGATCCCCTCTCATTCTTCTAAATTCCAGTGAATATAAGCCTAGTCGATCTAATCTTTCTTCATATGTCAGTCTTGCCATCCCGGGAATCAGTCTGGTGAACCTTCGCTGCACTCCCCCAATAGCAAGAATGTCGTTCCTCAGATTAGGAGACCAAAACTGTACAGAATATTCAAGGTATGGCCTCACAAGGCTCTGTACAACTGCAGTAAGACCTCCCTGCTCCTATACTCAAATCCTCTCGCTATGAAGGCCAACATGCCATTTGCCTTCTTCACCGCCTGCTGTATCTGCATGCCAAATTTCAATGACTGATGTACCATGACACTCAGGTCTTGTTGCACCTCCCCTTTTCCTAATCTATCACCATTCAGATAATATTCTGCCTTACTGTTTTTGCCACCAAAGTGGATAACCTCACATTTATCTACATTATGCTGCATCTGCCATGCATTTGCCCACTCACCTAACCTATCCAAGTCACCCTGCAGCCTCTTAGCATCCTCTTCACAGTTCACACTGCCACCCAGCTTAGTGTCATCTGCAAACTTGGGAGATATTACATTCAATTCCTTTGTCAAAATCAAAAAATACATTGTATATATTCAAAAAGGTGTTAGATGTGGCCCTAAAAGCCATAAAACAGCTCAAGAATAACAAGGCTACGGGAGCGGATGGAATCCCTGCTGAGGCAGTAAAGTTTGGCGGAGAGGCGCGGTTGGCGCGGATACATGACCTCATCTCTCTCATCTGGAGGGAGGAAAGCATGCCGGGAGATCTCAGGGATGCAGTGATCATGACCATCTTTAAAAAGGGGGACAAATTCGACTACGACTAGGGGATTTGAGTATCGGAGCAGGGAGGTCTTACTGCAGCTGTACAGGGTCTTGGTGAGGCCTCACCTGGAATATTGTGTTCAGTTTTGGTCTCCTCATCTGAGGAAGGTCGTTCTTGCTATTGAGGGAGTGCAGTGAGGCTTCACCAGACTGATTCCCAAGATGGCAGGGCTGACATATGAGGAGAGACTGGATCGGCTGGGCCTGTATTCACTCGAGTTTAGAAGGATGAGAGGGGATCTAATAGAAACATATAAAATTCTGACGGGATTGGACAGGTTAGATGCAGGAAAAATGTTCCCGATGTTGAGGAAGTCCAGAACCAGGGGACACAGTCTAAGGATAAGGGGTAAGCCATTTAGGACTGAGATGAGGAGAAACTTCTTCACTCAGAGAGTTGTTAACCTGTGGAATTCTCTACCGCAGAGAGTTGTTGATGCCAGTTCGTTGGATATATTCAAGAGGGAGTTAGATATGGCCCTTATGACTAAAGGGATCAAGGGTATGGAGAGAAAGCAGGAAAGGGGTACTGAGGTGAATGATCAGCTATGATCTTATTGAATGGTGGTGCAGGCTCGAAGGGCTGAATGGTCTACTCCTGCACCTATTTTCTATGTTTCTATGTTTCTATGTTTACAGGGAAATCTCCCTGCTATCAGCCACTGGGATGGTTGTCGCTAGAGTTCTCCTTCTCCCTGTGGCCGAGGAGCTCCTCCTGGAATCACAGTGCGGATTTCATCCCCTACATGTCACAACGGATATATGATCTTTGCAGCGCGACAGCTGCAAGGAAAACTGCAGGGAGCAGCGCCAGCCCTTATACATGGCCTTTTTTGATCTTACAAAGGCCTTTGACATTGTCAACCGTGAGGGCTTATGGAGCTTCCTCCTCCATTTTGGATGCCCCCAGAGGTTTGTCAATATCCCTCACCTGCTCCACATTGACATGCAGGCCGTGATCCTTACCAGCGGTTCCATTACAGACCCAATCCACATCCGGACCGGGGTCAAACAGGGCTGCGTCATCGCTCCAACCCTCTTCTCAATCTTCCTCGCTGCCATACTCCACCTCACAATCAACAAGCTCCCCGCTGGAGTGGAAATAAACTACTGAACTAGTGGGAAGCTGTTTAACCTACGCCACCTCCAGGCCAGGTCCAAGATCACCCCAACCTCTGTCGTTGAGCTGCAGTACGCGGACGACGCCTGTGTCTGTGCACATTCTGAGGCTGAACGCCAGGATATAGTTGATGCATTCACTGAGGCATATGAAAGCATGGGCCTTACGCTTAACATTGTAAGTAAAGATACTCTGTCAGCCTGTCCTCGCCGCACAGCACTGGCCCCCAGTCAAGATTCACGGCGCGGCCCTCGACAACGTGGACCACTTCCCATACCTCGGGAGCCTTTTATCAACAAAGGCAGACATTGATGCGGAGATTCAGCATCGCCTCCAGTACGCCAGTGCAGCCTTCAGCCGCCTGAGGAAAAGAGTGTTCGAAGACCAGGTCCTCAAATCTACCACCAAGCTCAAGGTCTATAGGGCTGTTGTAATACCCACCCTCCTGTATGGATCAGAGGCAGAAGACACCTCAAGTCGCTGGAGATATATCACCAACAATGTCTCCGCAAGATCCTGCAAATCCCCTAATCCCCTGGGAGGACAGGTGCACCAACATCAGTGTCCTCAGCCTGGCTGACATCCCCAGCATTGAAGCACTGACCACACTCGATCAGCTTCGCTGGGCAGGCCACATAGTTCGCATGCCAGACACGAGGCTCCCTAAGCAATTGCTCTATGCAGAGCTCCTTCACGGCAAACGAGCCAAAGGTGGACAGTGGAAACGTTACAAGGACACCCTCAAAGTTTCCCTGGTAAAGTGAGACATCACCACTGACACCTGGGAGTTCCTGGCCAAAAAACGCCCTCGGTGGAGAAAGTGCATCCGGGAGGGCATTGAGCTCTTCGAATCTCAACGCCGCGAGCGTGAAGAGGTCAGGTGCGGGCAGCGAAAGGAATGTGCGGCAAATCAGTCCCACCCCCCCTCCTCCTCCCAACGAATGTCTGTCCCACCTGTGACAGGGTCTGTGGCTCTCGCATTGGACTGTTCAGCCACCAAAGGACTCATTTTAGGAGTGGAAGCTAGTCTTCCTCGATTCTGAGGGACTGCCTATGATGATGACTTTTCCTGTGGGGTTTTTATTCCTTAAGGGAATGTATATTCATTGAGAATTATGAATAATGTTTTTTAAATGTTTACCATTACTTATCGCCTGTAATATATTTTAATCTAGTTTCCCAATCTGCCTTGTTCAGATTTAAGGCCCTAGTTTTGGATTCAATTAAATCACTCTCAAACTCGATATAAAATTCTATTATAATTTTTTTTTTTGTTCCTGGAATGTGGGCATTACTGGTAAGGCCAGCATTTATTGCCCATCCTTAATTTCTCTTGAGAAGGTGGTGGTGAGTCGCCTTCATTAACCACTGCAATCCGTGTGGTGAAGGTACTCCCACAGTGCTGTTAGGGAGGGAGTTCCAGGATTTTAACCCAGCGACGATGAAGGAATGGCAATATATTTCTAAGTCAGGATGGTGCGTGACTTGGAGGGGAACTTGCAAGTGAAGGTGTTACCATGCGTCTGCTGCCCTTGTACTTCTAGGTGGTAGAGGTTACAGGTTTGTGAGGTGCTGCCGAAGAAGCCTTGGCGAGTTGCTGCAGTGCATCTTGTAGATGGTACACACTGCAGCCACAATAGACCAGTGATGTAGGAAGCGAATGTTGAAGGTGCTGGATGGGGTGCCAATCAAGTGGGCTGCTTTGTCCTGGATGGTGTCTCTCTTTCCCAGAGGCTTCTTCACGACAAGGTTATTAATTAACCCTCTCTCATTGCACAACACTAGATCTAAAATAGCCTGTTCCCTAGTTGGTTCCTCGACATCTTAATCTAAAAAAAATCTTGAATGCATTCCATGAACTCATCTTCCACACTCTTACTGCAAATTTGGTTGCCCAGTCTACATCAAAATTAAATGCCCACAAGATTATTTTATTACCCATAAGGCTCCACATAAGAGAATGTTCGGTAAAATTAGAGCTCATGGAATTGAAGGCCAATTATTGACCTGGTTAGGAGATTGGAAGGAAGTGCCTAGTGTGTCCCACAAGGATCTGTGCTGGGCCTCAACTATTCACTATATTTATTTATTATTTAGATACCAGAATAGAGAGCTATATGTCCAAGTTTGCTGATTGAACATAAGAACATAAGAACATACATAAGAACATAAGAATTAGGAACAGGAGTAGGCCATCTAGCCCCTCGAGCCTGCTCTGCCACTCAACAAGATCATGGCTGATCTGGCCGTGGACTCAGCTCCACTTACCTGCCTGCTCCCCATAACCCTTAATTCCCTTATTGGTTAAAAATCTATCTATCTGTGATTTGAATACATTCAATGAGTTAGCCTCAACTGCTTCCCTGGGCAGAGAATTCCACAGATTCACAACCCTCTGGGAGAAGAAATTCCTTCTCAACTCGGTTTTAAATTGGCTCCCCCGTATTTTGAGGCTGTGCCCCCTAGTTCTTGTCTCCCCGACCAATGGAAACAATCTCTCTGCCTCTATCTTGTCTATCCCTTTCATTATTTTAAATGTTTCTATAAGATCACCCCTCATCCTTCTGAACTCCAACGAGTAAAGACCCAGTCTACTCAATCTATCATCATAAGGTAACCCCCTCATCTCCGGAATCAGCTTAGTGAATCGTCTCTGTATCCCCTCCAAAGCTAGTATATCCTTCCTTAATAAGGTGACCAAAACTGCACGCAGTACTCCAGGTACTCCAGGTGCGGCCTCGCCAATACCCTGTACAGTTGCAGCAGGACCTCCCTGCTTTTGTACTCCATCCCTCTCGCAATGAAGGCCAACATTCTATTCGCCTTCCTGATTACCTGCTGCACCTGCAAACTAACTTTTGGGATTCATGCACAAGGACCTCCAGGTCCCTCTGCACCGCAGCATGTTGTAATTTCTCCCCATTCAAATAATTGGTGGCACAGTAAATAGTGAAGAAAGGAGAATAAAATTACAAAGATACATTGATAGATTCAGTGAGTGAGTAAAACTGTGACAGATGGATTTCAATGCAAGTAAATATGAGGTCATCCATTTTGGACCTAAAAAAGGTTAGATCGGAGTATCTTTTAGATGGTGATAAGCTAGGAACAGTGGAGTTCAAAGAGATTTAAGGGTCAATGCACACAAATCACTAAAATGTAGTGGTCCAGTACAAATATAGTCAAAAAGGCTAATGGAATGTTAGCCTTTATAACTAGAAGGCTAGAATATAAAAGGGAAGATGTTTTGCTGCAGAATATCAAAGCCCTGATGACCACATCTGGAGTACTGTGCAAAGTTCTGGGAACCACACGTTAGAAAGGATATAATGGCCTTTGAAGGAGTGCAGCGAAGATTCACCAGAATGTTACTAGGGCTCCAATGGTTAGATCAAGGGGAGATATTGCATAAAATAGGCTGGTATTTCCTGAAATATAGAAGGTCAAGGGGTAATTTAATTGAAGTTGTTAGGATTTTGAAATTAATTAATAGGATAGATAGAGAGAAACTTTTTCTGCTGGTGGGGAAGTCTAGGACAAGGTAAAATAACCTTAAAATCAGAGCCAGGCCATCCAAGAGAGAAGTTAGGAAACAGACATAGAAACATAGAAAATAGGTGCAGGAGTAGGACATTCGGCCCTTCTAGCCTGCATCGCCATTCAATGAGTTCATGGCTGAACATGCAACTTCAGTAACCCCTTCCTGCTTTCTCGCCATACCCCTTGATCCCCCTAGTAGTAAGGACTTCATCTAACTCCCTTTTAAATATATTTAGTGAATTGGCCTCAACTACTTTCTGTGGTAGAGAATTCCACAGGTTCACCACTCTCTGGGTGAAGAAGTTTCTCCTCATCTCGGTCCTAAATGGCTTACCCCTTATCCTTAGACTGTGACCCCTGGTTCTGGACTTCCCCAACATTGGGAACATTCTTCCTGCATCTAACCTGTCTAAACCCGTCAGAATTTTAAACGTTTCTATGAGGTCCCCTCTCATTCTTCTGAACTCCAGTGAATACAAGCCCAGTTGATCCAGTCTTTCTTGATAGGTCAGTCCCACCATCCCGGGAATCAGTCTGGTGAATCTTCGCTGCACTCCCTCAATAGCAAGAATGTCCTTCCTCAAGTTAGGAGACCAAAACTGTACACAATACTCCAGGTGTGGCCTCACCAAGGCCCTGTACAACTGTAGCAACACGTTCCTGTTCCTGTACTCAAATCCCCTCGCTATGAAGGCCAATATGCCATTTGCTTTCTTAACCGCCTGCTGTACCTGCATGCCAACCTTCAATGACTGATGTACCATGACACCCAGGTCTCGTTGCACCTCCCCTTTTCCTAATCTGTCACCATTCAGATAATAGTCTGTCTCTCTGTTTTTACCACCAAAGTGGATAACCTCACATTTATCCACATTATACTTCATCTGCCATGCATTTGCCCACTCACCTAACCGATCCAAGTCACTCTGCAGCCTCATAGCATCCTCCTCACAGCTCACACTGCCACCCAACTTAGTGTCATCTGCAAATTTGGAGATACTACATTTAATCCCCTCGTCTAAATCATTAATGTACAATGTAAACAGCTGGGGCCCCAGCACAGAACCTTGCGGTACCCCACTAGTCACTGCCTGCCATTCTGAAAAGTACCCATTTACTCCTACTCTTTGCTTCCTGTCTGACAACCAGTTCTCAATCCATGTCAGCACACTACCCCCAATCCCATGTGCTTTAACTTTGCACATTAATCTCTTGTGTGGGACCTTGTCGAAAGCCTTCTGAAAGTCCAAATATACCACATCAACTGGTTCTCCCTTGTCCACTTTACTGGAAACATCCTCAAAAAATTCCAGAAGATTTGTCAAGCCTGATTTCCCTTTCACAAATCCATGCTGACTTGGACCTATCATGTCACCTTTTTCTAAATGCGCTGCTATGACATCCTTAATAATTGATTCCATCATTTTACCCACTACTGAGGTCAGGCTGACCGGTCTATAATTCCCTTTTTTTCTCTCTTCCTCCTTTTTTAAAAAGTGGGGTTACATTGGCTACCCTCCACCCGATAGGAACTGATCCAGAGTCAATGGAATGTTGGAAAATGACTGTCAATGCATCCGCTATTTCCAAGGCCACCTCCTTAATACTCTGGGATGCAGTCCATCAGGCCCTGGGGATTTATTGGCCTTCAATCCCATCAATTTCCCCAACACAATTTCCCGACTAATAAGGATTTCCCTCAGTTCCTCCTCCTTACTAGACCCTCTGACCCCTTTTATATCCGGAAGGTTGTTTGTGTCCTCCTTAGTGAATACCGAACCAAAGTACTTGTTCAATTGGTCTGCCATTTCTTTGTTCCCCGTTATGACTTCCCCTGATTCTGACTGCAGGGGACCTACGTTTGTCTTTACTAACCTTTTTCTCTTTACATATCTATAGAAACTTTTGCAATCCACCTTAATGTTCCCTGCAAGCTTCTTCTCGTACTCCATTTTCCCTGCCCTAATCAAACCCTTTGTCCTCCTCTGCTGAGTTCTAAATTTCTCCCAGTCCCCAGGTTCGCTGCTATTTCTGGCCAGTTTGTCTGCCACTTCCTTGGCTTGAAGACTATCCCTGATTTCCCTTGATAGCCACGGTTGAGCCGCCTTCCCTTTTTTATTTTTACGCCAGACAGGAATGTACAATTGTTGTAGTTCATCCATGCGGTCTCTAAATGTTTGCCATTGCCCATCCACAGTCAACCCCTTAAGTATCATTCGCCAATCTATCCTAGCCAATTCACGCCTCATACCTTCAAAGTTACCCTTCTTTAAGTTCTGGACCATGGTCTCTGAATTAACTGTTTCATTCTCCATCCTAATGCAGAATTCCACCATATTATGGTCACTCTTCCCCAAGGGGCCTCGCACAATGAGATTGCTAATTAATCCTCTCTCATTACACAACACCCAGTCTAAGATGGCCTCCCCCCGAGTTGGTTCCTTGACATATTGGTCTAGAAAACCATCCCTTATGCACTCCAGGAAATCCTCCTCCACCGTATTGCTTCCAGTTTGGCTAGCCCAATCTATGTGCATATCAAAGTCACCCATTATAACTGCTGCACCCTTATTGCATGCACCCCTAATTTCCTGTTTGATGCCCTCCCCAATATCACTACTACTATTTGCAGGTCTGTACACAACTCCCACTAACGTTTTTTGCCCTTTGGTGTTCTGCAGCTCTACCCACATAGATTCCACATCATCCAAGCTAATGTCCTTCCTAACTATTGCATTAATCTCCTCTTTAACCAGCAATGCTACCTCACCTCCTTTTCCTTTTATTCTATCCTTCCTGAATGTTGAATACCCCTGGATGTTGAGTTCCAAGCCCTGATCATCCTGGAGCCACGTCTCCGTAATCCCAATCACATCATATTTGTTAACATCTATTTGCACAGTTAATTCATCCATCTTATTGCGGATACTCCTTGCATTAAGACACAAAGCCTTCAGGCTTGTTTTTTTAACACCCTTTGTCCTTTTAGAATTTTGCTGTCCAGTGGCCCTTTTTGTTCTTTGCCTTGGGTTTCTCTGCCCTCCACTTTTCCTCATCTCCTTTCTGTCTTTTGCTTTTGCCTCCTTTTTGTTTCCCTCTGTCTCCCTGCATTGGTTCCCATCCCCCTGCAATATTAGTTTAACTCCTCCTCAACAGCACTAGCAAACACTCCCCCTTGGACATTGGTTCTGGTCCTGCCCAGGTGCAGACCGTCCGGTTTGTACTGGTCCCACCTCCCCCAGAACCAGTTCCAATGCCCCAGGAATTTGAATCCCTCCCTGCTGCACCACTGCTCAAGCCACATATTCATCTGCGCTATCCTGCGATTCCTACTCTGACTAGCACGTGGCACTGGTAGCAATCCCGAGATTACTACTTTTGAGGTCCTACTTTTTAATTTAGCTCCTAGCTCCTTCACACAAAGGATGGTAGAAGTATGGAACTCTCTCCCACAGAAAGCAATAGATGCTAGCTCAATTAATAATGTTACATCTGAGATTGATAGATTTTTACTAGCCAAGGATATCAAGGGATATAGAGCTAAGACAGGTGGATGGTGTTCGGATACAGATCAGCCATGACATTATTGAATAATGGAATGGGCTTGAAGGGCTGAATGGCCCAGTCCTGTTGCTGTGTTCCTAAATGCCAGCCTTGCCAGCGACGCCCACATCCCAAGGAATCATTGTTTTAAAATTTGATAGCTCTTACCAAGTAAGCTTAAAGAAAATTAAACTCTCTTATTTAGAATAAGTTCCCAGAGGTTTAATGAATATATATATATAATCTAATACAAATATAATAAATGATAGCAAACTTCTCAGTGACTACAAAACAATCTCAAAATGCAGACAATGATTATCAGCCATTAAATGCCACTTAAACCCATCAATGTATTCAGTATCTTGCAGTTTTGTTTGAGAGGTATCTATTATCTTATCTATTATTAATGTTCCAGTGTATTTTGTGCTTGATCTCGAGGTCACAGAGCTAGTACTGAAGGTGTCGCTTTTCCTGAGAAGGCTTGGGCACAAAACAAATAAAGATACTGAAACTGTAATTGCCACTAGAGGACAGCATGTACCACATGCGTGCTGGACAGGCTCACAGAGAACAGAACTTAAAGTAATAGGTGTATTGGCTCCACTTACAAGGGTCGATTTAAAAAATGCACTTTGTTCAGGGGGGAAGAGTCATTCCATCAGTCACATGTATTGGGAGATCGCGGACAAACTGCTCACGACAGAATGCATTCACAACAGCTTAACATGAGTAATGTTGAGGGAGATCTGCTCATGTTAATAAAATATCAACACAGCAAAGCAATCTCTTTAAATGGACTGAAAGTTTGCCATTTGATTCTGATGAGGACAGTGCTAATCATTTGTGTAATTATGGAGAGTGGAATGTGCTTCCGGTCCGAAATCTTGTGGCGCAAAATTTGGTACTGCCCCTAGCCGCGAGGCGGGAGTTCCTGCGTCAGCAGTGGAAGTCCCGCACCGTGACCTATATTCAGGTTACCACCCCCAAGAGGAAGTGTAGCGTAAAATATTGGGGGCGGGAGTGGGGTGCAAAGCCTCCACAAAGTTTGCAACGTTATGCAATGGGACAGGGCCTCCCCCCACTTTATTAAAGGGGAGGGCCAAGCTGCCGACTCTGCAGGCAGGAAATGAGGGGCCATCACTGGACCACCAGGCAGCGGGGTGCCGTGGCAGCAGCCCGGCTCACAGGTGGAGTGTTGGGCTGCAAGATCACGGCACGGATCCCACGATCTACTATCAAGAGGGCCGCCACTGGTAAGTTGGCCATTCTTTTTCCTTCAGCACTTTCCCTTTAAATATTGCTCCACGAGCAGCCTACAGCCCGGTATGTGCCTCGTGAAGCTGTCGCAGGCATCAGCCATGGCATCTTCAGGGGGTGTTACTGAATTTTTGCTCCGGGGCAAAAATGGGTCGCTGCGCACAGTGATGACATTGCCGTCGCCGGCGTAGCGGAGTGGGGCATTACTGGTTACCGGCGTCGCTAGACTCCCATGGAATTGATACATTTTAGTAGGAAGAACGAGGAGAGGCAATATAAACTAAAGGGTACAATCTTAAAGGGGGTGCATGAACAGAGAAACCTGGGGGTATGTGTGCATAAATCGTTGAAGCTGGCAGGTGTCATGTATGTAACCTTCACATAACTGTAACCAATATGTAACAATATGTACACTGTATACAACTGTGAAATACACACCTTGACCACAGGGGGTGAACTTGTGGGAGACACTCCTCACCTGGTCAGCCAGGTACTTAAAGGAAGGTTCCACACAGGCTCAACACTCCTTGGTCCTGGAAATTGTTAGATCTCTTAATTTCCAATTAAATACGAACTCCGATTGTAGTTTTAATGTAACTTTATTTCTGGCAGAGAGCAACAAGCTTCTGGCTTTAAGCCAGGTCTTTGTCCTTCTGAGACCACATGGTCAAAATGGCTGTACTTATAACTGGATCAATTTACAGAAAAGAACTCGCCTTCTTTGACCTTATTGGCTCAATTAATAGTCTTTTAACCTTTTAATTGGCTCGCTACCCAAGGGTCCTAAAATGTCAAGTTGATTGATGACTTAATGCAACATGCTACCACTCACGTAGCATCTCTGACTTGTTGTCTGTGAATTTTCACAGCCTGTCTAAATGCAGCCTGTTTTAATTCTCTATCAATCCCCCCTTTGATTCTTTCACAAACTGAATCATAAAACATCAGGTATCACTGGTTAAACATTCTACAAAATAATTTCATACATGTTAATATAGTTTCCTTCTAAAATTTGTTGATGTGTTTCGCTACATGTCCGGACTAGTAGCTTCCACACAAATTTACACCAACCCGAGTTCCATCGTGGCCACAATGGAAGTCTGGTTTTAGTAGGTTAATTAACCTTATTCCAATTTAATCCAAATCAATATCTTAGTTCAACCAGTAAACAAACTTCCCTTAAGCATAACATACCCCTGTGCCATGTACAGATGGTATGCTGGGACCTGCAAGGTGTCTCACCTCGGGACAGCAGCTACAGCCGCCTGGTTGCAACAACATTTAATCAACATAAACAAACAATATAAAAGTAAAACAATTACAACAAATAGAATTAAACCTTCCACCAATGAAGTTCTTATTGAACCTAGCCATTCAGTGGCTCCACTCCACAAAGTGAATGATGGGGGTTGCTTAAGTTTTTCTACCTCCTTTTGGATATGCTCCGCTAAGTGGGTAATTTCTTCGGAGCTATCTGGGATATATGTGCAACACTCGGTTCCGAGTAGGGTGCAAGTACCTCCCTTTTCAGCCAGGATGTAATCAAGGGCCAGTCTATTCTGTAGGGCTACTGTGCGGATTGCTACCATTTCTGCATTGATTTTAACTAGGGCCTCTGAGGTATCATTGGCTACCCGTTCCACAACGGATGCCATGTTAATGGATTCCCTTGCCAGTCTGGCGGTCCCATACCTGGGGATCAGAATGGCAAATAACCTCTCTGATTCTGTGATAACTCTCTTAGGACGGTGTAAATATTCCGACAGTGACTTTATATGATACATATATGGCACAATATCGGCTAAATAGCAGGATCCCGTCCAATTCTGGGGCAGCCAAGGGTGGGCCTTGTGGCCACACACCCAATAGGTGCCATTATAGGCAATGAATGTTAGCTGTTTCTTTGTCAGCAACACTCCGGGGCCTGTCCAGGCTTTTCCATCTGTTTTATTCAGAATCCCCGTTACGTTAAGAATTCCCACATCAGCCCAGTTTGGACGGTTCCGTGGCTTGATTATGTTATAATTCCGGGAGCAGTTACTATACCCCATATTTTGGCCTCCTTTGATGTTTCTAATCAGACAGACCGATTCCCCCGGTCTTCCTATTCCCGTTGTACTAGTGATAACAAAAAATGGGGGCCGTTTGGAATTATTGTAGCATGGTTGGTATCCCCCTTCAAAGGTAGTCAGATTGTAACCTGCTGACTTCCATTTACGTGCCCAGTTTTCCGTATCCTGAAACGCATTGCCTGTTTTGTTTTGATTAATTATCCACTCAGCCATTTCCGAGATATTCAAGGGAACTGGCCTCAGGGAATCCCTCCCTTTGAGTGAATAGGAATATGCGCACACACCCAACAACTAGAAATGTTACCTTGTTTGGCATAAATGTATGACATATATAAAAAGGTATTTACATGTAATTCCCTTGCTACTCTACTATTTCCCGTTGGTGCAGAGGGTCGGCTAGTAAGAAGTAGGCCTATGCCTAGAATACCTACAATCAATAATACAGTAAATTTATACATTTTCGCAAAAAGTAATTGTCCTTATTAGATTTCAGCTTCAGTTACGGGTGCTCGTTTAACGTGTGAAGCGTGGATCCAGGCTTTCTTTCCTTGGACTTTAACAGCTGCCTGGGTGGTTAATAACACTTGATAAGGTCCCTCCCACTTGGCACCCAAAGGTTCTTTATGCAACTTTTTCACATACACCCAGACTCCCGGGATGATGTTGTGTCCTCCTTCGGGTGGATTACCCCAAGCTGCCGATACCTGTCGGGAAACAGAACTAATAGCATTGGTTAAGTTCTGACAGTATGATAACAAAGTGTCACTCATTAAGTGAACATCAGCTTTCCATAAATCGATAGTTCCTGGCAGCGACATGGGTCTTCCTGTTATAATTTCAAATGGGCTTAGACCTGTAGTTCTGTTCGGGGTTGCCCTAATGCCACATAGCACTATTGGTAGTGCCTGGGGCCATGGTGTTCCTTCTTGGTAATATTTGGCAAGCCGTTGTTTCAGAGTTCGATTCATTTGCTCTACTTGTCCTGATGATTGTGGATGATAAGGACAGTGTAAATCCCACGTAATGTTCAGTAACCTACAGACTTCTTGGCAGACAGCACCTGTGAAGTGTGTTCCCTGATCGGAGTCAATGCTTCTCGGGACTCCCCATTGGGGAATGTAATCCTTGCACAAGACCTTTGCAGTGTGATTGGCTGTGGCTCTTTTAGTTGGGAGAATCTGTCGACCATGACAAGAATGTTAGTGTATCCTTGGCATGAAGGAAGAGATATATAATCAACCTGCAGATGCTGGAATGGTCCGACAGGGGCAGGGGGCCTCAGTTGGGGCATTACCGTGATGGGTCCAGAATTATTTTTCTGGCAGACCACACAGCGGTCTACTACCAGCTGGGCATGTTTTTTAAATCCCCGACCCCACCAGCTTTTCTGGAACCGTGCCGTCATCTGTTGTGAGGCCAAGTGTCCCCACGAGTGGATCTGTTGGGCTAAAAAAGGCATAAGCGCTTGTGGCGTGACTGGCTTGTCCGTAACTCTTTGTCTCCAGATACCATCTTCACATAGCTTAATTCCTGCCTCAATCCATGTCCATTTTTCCTCTCGGGAGCACTCGCCTTGCATTGTTTGAAGGTCTCGTGTCAGAGTCCTGAGTGCTTTCAATCTGCACATCTGTGTTGGTTCTTCTGGAGGAACGCGCTGTGAGGCGGCATCTTTAGCTGCCTGGTCGGCTAGGGCATTTCCCTGTGCTTCTGTGGTATTTTCCTTGGTATGGGCCTTACACTTCAGGATGGACACTTCCTGAGGTAATTGTATGGCCTCCAGTAAGTCTCGGACTTCTTTTCCATTTCGGATAGGTGTACCAGCAGCAGTGAGGAATCCTCTTTTCCGCCATAACAGACCAAAGTCGTGAGCGCCTCCAAAAGCATAACGCGAATCTGTGTAGACATTAACTGTCTGTCCTTCTGCTATTCGACATGCTTCTGACAGGGCCCGTAACTTGGCCTGTTGTGCTGACGTTCCTGAGGGTAAACATCCTTTTGCCACTACCTCATATAAGGTTGTAACTGCCCATCCTGCTTTTCTGGTACTATTGTCAACAAAGGAGGAACCATCTGTAAACAGGATGAGGTCTGGGTTGTGTAGAGGCTCCTCTGCTGCTCATGCTGCTTCTTCTGTTTCTTTTAAAATCTCCACGCAGTCATGCTCTTCACATTCTCCCCCCTCTTGCTCCCTCGATTCTGACATCGGGAGCATAGTTGCGGGATTAACCGGGCTGGCCCGGAAGATATGGAAATTAGGATCTTCCAAAACTGCTGTCCAGCGGGTCCATCTTGCTGCCGTCACCTGAGACATTCTATTCATAGACAGCAAAGCTTGTACGGTGTGGGGACACTTGACAATCAGCTTTTGGTCGAGGACTAGACCCGCAGTGGTCATTACCGCTTGACATTACCGCTCGGTAACTTCCCCATCCGAGGGCTACCGCATCCAGTTTTGCCGAATAATAGCCAATAGGTCTTTGCCGATCCCCGTGTTCTTGTGTCAGTATAGCTGTCATATATCCTTCTTTCTCATGGACAAACAGGGCAAATGGCTTACCACTATCGGAGATTCCCAGAGCCGGTGCCGAACACAAAACCTTTTTCAAACTCAGGAAGGCCTCTTGCTGTTCTTTAGTGAGGGTGATGGCTTCTTTAGAGGCACATTTCCCCTTTAAAATATCATTCAGTGGCTGAGCAAGCTGTGTGAAGGAGTCAATCCAATTTCTGTTAAAGTTACACAATCCCAAAAAAGACCTTAGTTCCTGAATAGTGGTGGGTTTTTTAGCAGCCCGAATGGCTGCAGTTCTATCCTGGCTAAGTTCTCTCTTTCCTTGTGAAATCTTTTGTCCCAGGTACACAACCTCTTCTTGGGATATTTGTGCTTTGTCGATGCTGGCTTCATGTCCTTTCAGCCGAAGGTGGTCCAGCAAAGCTCGTAAATCTTGTTCATGCTGGTCTTCCGTGTTTGAAGCTAGCAGGATATCGTCTACATGTTGGATGACTGTGGATGACAGGGGAGGTAATTCTCGCAAATGGCTTTGTAAAGCCATGTGGAATACCGTAGGGCTGTTGTGGAAACCCTGCGGTAACCGGGTCCAAGTATACTGTTGTCCTTGGACCGTGAAAGCAAACCACTGTCGAACCTCCGGTGCCAGAGACACCGACCAAAATCCGTTGGCCATATCTATAACCGAGAAATATTTATGTTCCGGTTTGAGGGCATTAAAAATGGTGGAGGGATCTGCGACCAAAGGAGCTTTTTGATCAATACACTGGTTAGCTTTCCTATAATCGCCAAGCCTCATTAGATTTCTATACCGGCCACACGGGGCTATTGGAGGAGCTATGCGTTTTAATAAGCACCCCTTGTTTCTCCAATTGCTGAACAACCGGTAAGATTCCCGCGATGGCAGTTGGACTGATGGGATACTGTTAGAAACATAGAAACATAGAAACATAGAAAATAGGTGCAGGAGTAGGCCATTCGGCCCTTCTAGCCTGCACCGCCATTCAATGAGTTCATGGCTGAACATTCAACTTCAGTACCCCATTCCTGCTTTCTCGCCATACCCCTTGATCTCCCTAGTAATAAGGACCTCATCTAACTCCTTTTTGAATATATTTAGTGAATTGGCCTCAACAACTTTCTGTGGTAGAGAATTCCACAGGTTCACCACTCTCTGGGTGAAGAAGTTCCTCCGCATCTCGGTCCTAAATGGCTTACCCCTTATCCTTAGACTGTGACCTCTGGTTCTGGACTTCCCCAACATTGGGAACATTCTTCCTGCATCTAACCTGTCTAACCCCGTCAGAATTTTATATGTTTCTATGAGGTCCCCTCTCATTCTTCTGAACTCCAGTGAATACAAGCCCAGTTGATCCAGTCTTTCTTGATAGGTCAGTCCCGCCATCCCAGGAATCAGTCTGGTGAACCTTCGCTGCACTCCCTCAATAGCAAGAATGTCCTTCCTCAGGTGAGGAGGGGGGCCAGGGTGGGCTCTAACTGTTTAGTGCATGGAGGCTTGGTCCCGGTAAATGACGCAGGCTCCATTTGGAGTTGGCCACCATCGTTCTTATCTTTAGCCCATATCGGGTGTTCCTTCAATTCTTCTTTCTTCAAAGTTCTAATTGACCATGTCACCCGACCATTCTCGAAATGCAATGATGAATCTACTTGGATTAGAACGTCCATTCCCAAAAGGGGTTGATCTACTGGGCCTATCCAGACCGGCGTGGTTAGTTCATTGGACCCAGCCCTATAAGTACCGGTTGTCCTTTTAATTTCCATTTTATGGCCCCCAACTCCATAGGCTGTACGTGCCCTACCATCCAACGGCAAAAAGTCTCCATATTGTAGGGGTAAGCATATTAATTCCGCCCCTGTGTCTAAAACACAGTCCACATCCTCTACCTTCCCAGTCCGTTAACACTACCTTAAGCATTTTGGACAGTTCTGGCTTTAGACCTGCCACGAAAGCTGCTTTCAGGGGTCCAAACACTTGTTCATCTATTTCCTCATCCGTATTATTCATACCCGAATGTTCTAGCCGCGTGCATCTAAACCGCTCGTCATACTCCAGGACCTCCTCTGTTCCTTTCTGTTGGCAGGCTGCAATTTTTCCCCAGTCTGTCTTAGCTGGACTGAAGGCTTGCAGCCAGTGTTTAATCACCTCCCATCCTGCATCTAATTCTTGCTCATCCTGCCCCAAAGCTTCTTCTACCTTGTCGTGCAATTTTCTTCCCTGTGTTTTTGGCACCATTATGGTCAAAATTTGCACTCCGTCCCAGGGATGAAGTTGATATATATTTCTTAAGCGGTCCAATCAGTCCCACGTTTTTACTCCCCCTTTCTTTGGATTGGGCAACTCCTTGGACCATTTATCAATTTTCTCTGGGTCTGCCGGATCATGAAATAAGTATTCTGCATCCACCCTTTTCTTCGTTTTTTTGGTTCCGTCCTCATCTGCAGTCTCTTCTGATTTGACTACAACTCATCTTTTTTTAAACGGGGCAAAGCGCACCCCTAATTCTTCATCCTCCGACCCTGTATCGTCGGAGGATTCAGAATCCGTATCTATTCCTCGGTCGTGTCTTCGGGTTTGCGCTTTTAATTTATCCAAACATGGGTACCCTGGGAATTGACCGATACATTTTCCTTTTCCTATTACTGTCTCTTGACCTAATGATTTTTTCCATTCTTTAATTTCACCTTTAATATCTTTAACTTCCGCTTCCAGCTTTTCAAGTTCAAGTTTTTTCTGTCGCAGTTGTGCACAAACAGCTTGCAATTGATCCTTTGTACTGGTCAGTTCTCAATCATGCTGGGAAGGCATTATAATTTCATTCCAGTTTCGGATCTTTCCCATAACCGCTAGGGACCATCTAGTTCGCTCCTTATTTTTCATACGAGTCGTTTTTCCCCAGACCTTTTTAATCTCGTCCAAGGACCATTGTCCTTTGGAGGTTCCGTACTTTTGTTCGATCTTAATATAGGTTTTAGATAAATTGAATTGTTGCTCTATGTATTCTTTCAACTGTTCGAGAATTAACTCTAGCGAAACTTCAGATGGTGCCTGCCCACCTTTAACAGTTGTAGCCAATTCTTTGCTCTTATCTCCTACTGCCATAATACTGATTTATTTACTGGGGTCTCGAGTCGTAGGCTTTCCAGCCGATCAATAGGTCGGTGATTAATTAACTAACACACCGCCGAAGTTTAGACGTCTATGGGACCTCGAGCTGACTACCAACCGGAGGATTCGCAAACCGGAGGCTTTCGGAATCGCATAGAAGGAGAGGCGAATTTAGACTTTTGACCGATTTTTATAAAGAGGAGTCCTTACCTCAGTATGTCGGTCCGATGTCCAAAATTCAGTTTCTTTCCTCAGCGATCCTGTTTGTGACGCCAAAATTGTTAGATCTCTTAATTTCCAATGAAATACGAACTCCGATTGTAGTTTTAATGTAACTTTATTTCTGGCAGAGAGCAACAAGCTTCTGGCTTTAAGCCAGGTCTTTGTCCTTCTGAGACCACATGGTCAAAATGGCTGTACTTATACCTGGATCAATTTACAGAAAAGAACACGCCTTCTTTGACCTTATTGGCTCAATTAATAGTCTTTTAACCTTTTAATTGGCTCACTACCCAAGGGTCCTAAAATGTCAAGTTGATTGATGACTTAATGCAACATGCTACCACTCATGTAGCATCTCTGACTTGTTGTCTGTGAATTTTCACAGCCTGTCTAAATGCATTCTCTATCAGTTGAAGCTGGCAGGTGTCATGTATGTAACCTTCACATAACTGTAACCAATATGTAACAATATGTACACTGTATACAACTGTGAAATACACACCTTGATCACAGGGGGTGAACTTGTGGGAGACACTCCTCACCTGGTCAGCCAGGTACTTAAAGGGAGGTTCCACGCAGGCTAAACACTCCTTGGTCCTGGGAATAAAGGTGCAGGTCATGGAGTGACCTTGTCTGCAGTACATGCCTCGTGTGACTTTATAGTACAGTGCAGAGACACTACGTTTGGCGACGGGAAACGGGAATCAACGACTCACGAGAATGGCCATCGGTAGCACAGATGAAAGGTACTGTGTTGGTGAAGACTGGGACAATTTGGTTGAGAGGCTCCAGCAGAGCTTTGTCACAAAGGACTGGCTGGGTGATGCAGCAGCCGACAAGCGAAGGGGGCACCTACTGACCAGCTGTGGGCCTAAGACGTACGCGCTGATGAAAGACCTGCTCGCACCTGAGAAGCCGGCGGACAAAACCTTTGAGGAGCTCAGTAAACTGATCAGTGAGCACCTCAAACCGGCGAGCAGCGTACACATGGCCTGACACCAATTCTATTCATACAGACGTCGGGAGGGACAAAGCATACCGGACTTCGTTGCGGACCTTCGGCGTTTGGCCAGCCTCTGTAAGTTCACAGATGCCTGCAGCGGGGAGATGTTAAGGGATTTCTTCATTGAGGGCATTGGTCATGCTGGGATTTTCAGGAAGCTTATTGAGACCAAGGACTTGACTTTGGAAAGGGCAGCTTTGATAGCTCAGACCTTCTTGGCAGGGGAAGAGGAGACCAAGATAATTTACATGCGCAGCCCTGGTTCCAACGTGGCGATGAATCAGGAAGTAAATGTTGTAAAAGCGACACAGAACCCCGCAGGCAGGCAAGGGCAATTCGACACCGCCCAGGCAGGCAGGCAAGGGCAATTCGACACTGCCAAGGCAGCAACAGATTCCAGGGTGGGACAGCAACAGAGACAATGGCAGAAGGATCAGCAATTCACACCATCATAAGGGACAATGCGTCCCGGGATGGGACCATTGACACACAGCAACAGAGTGATCAGGAGAAATCAAAGAGACAATCAGAGAGGAATGCCTGGTAACAGTCCCTTTGTCCACAACAGTCTCAGCTCATGCTGGAGGTGTGGTGGCAGACACACTGCGAAAACCTGCAGGGTTCAACAATTTATCTGCAGAAGCTGCAATTTCAAGGGACATTTGGCCGGAATGTGCAGAAAACCCGAAGCGAGGTTAGTTTACGAGGCAGAGGAACCAGATGAAGAGTCTGCAAGGCAGTTGGATGCTTGGGGCACAGCCATGGATGCTGAAGTCCAGCGGGTTCACGTGGCAGACATCCACAGCTCATACACTAAAACGCCGCTTATGATGATGAAAGTTCTATTAAATGGCATCCCGGTACGCATGGAGCTGGACACAGGAGCTAGCCAGTCACTTATGAGTGTCCAACAATTCGAAAGACTATGGCCACTCAATGCTAGCAGACCCAACTAGAACACATTGAGACGCAATTATGAATGTACACCAAAGAGATCATCCCAGTGCTCGGCAGTGCAAATTTGGTGGTCACACATAATGGATCAGAGAACCGACTGCCATTCTGGATTGTCCCGGGGAATGGTCCCGCATTTTTGGGGAGGAGCTGGCTAGCCGAGATGAACTGTAAATGGGGGGATGTGCACGCCATTTCATCTGTGGAGCGAAGTTCATGCTCACAGGTCCTACAGAAATTCAAATCACTATTTCAACCTGGGGTTGGGATTTTCAAGGGCACCAAAGTAGTGATACGCATCACCCTGGATACCAGACCAGTGCACCACAAAGCCAGAGCTGTGCCAGTATATGATGCGTGAGAAAATTGAGAGTGAGTTGGACAGGCTGCTAAGAGAGGGCATAATATTGCCTATTGAATTCAGTGACTGGGCAAGCCCCATCGTCCCTGTCCTTAAAGCGGATGGCTCGGTCAGGATTTGTGGCGACTACAAGGCCACCATCAACCGAGTGTCACTGCAGGACCAATACCCGCTTCCGAGAGCAGAGGACCTTTTTGCCACGCTGGCAGGTGGCAAGCTGTTCACCAAGTTGGACCTCACTTCAGCCTACATGACTCAGGAACTGGCCGAAGAATCCAAGCTACTAACCACCATCACTACGCACAAGGAGCTGTTTGTTTACAACAGGTGTCCGTTTGGCATTCGTTCAGCGGCCGCTATCTTCCAGAGGAACATTGAAAGCTTGCTTAAATCCATTCCTGGCACAATCGTATTCCAAGATGACATCCTAATCACGGGTCGAGACACCGAGGAGCACCTCCACAACCTGGAGGAGGTGCTACGCCGACTGGGCCGAGTAGGCTTGCGACTAAAGAAGTCCAAGTGTGTGTTTTTGGCCCCAGAGGTTAAATTTTTGGGCAGGAGGGTTGCCGCAGACGGGATCCGGCCTACCGAATCCAAAACAGAGGCGATCCGTCGTGTGCCCCGGCCCGGCAACACATCGGAGTTGCGATCATTCCTGGGACTCTTAAACTACTTTGGGAACTTTCTGCCGAACTTAAGTACATTGTTGGAGCCACTACACGTGCTCTTGCGTAAGGTTTGCGAATGGTTTTGGGGGGACTGTCAAGAGCGGGCTTTCAATCGGGCGTGGAACCTGCTTTGTTCTAATAAGCTGTTGACCTTGTACAACCCCTGTAAGAAACTGGTTTTAATGTGTGATGCATCATCCTATGGGGTTGGGTGTGTGTTGCAGCAGAGTAATGATGAGGGCCAACTTCAACCTGTGGCATTTGCTTCCAGGTCGCTCTCCCAGGCAGAACGGGGATATGGAATGGTTGAAAAGGAAGCACTCGCATGTGTCTATGGGGTAAAAAAGATGCACCAGTACCTTTTTGGCAGAAGGTTCGAGTTAGAAACGGACCACAAGCTGTTAACATCCTTGTTGTCCGACAGCAAGGCTGTCAATGCCAATGCGTCAGCTCGCATACAGCGATGGGCTCTCACACTGGCTGCGTATGATTACACCATACGGCACCGGCCAGGCACCGAAAATTGTGCTGATGCGCTCAGCAGGCTCCCACTGGCGACCACTGAGGGGGCGTCAGAGCAAAGCGCGGAGATGGTCATGGCCATTGAGGCTTTCGACACCGCAGGCTCCCCCATCACAGCCCGCCAGATCAAAATCTGGACCAACAGAGATCCCCTCCTATCCCTGATAAAGAAATGTGTCCTGACTGGGGATTGGGCGCCCGCACACGGAGCGTGCCCCGAGGCGGTCAGGCCGTTTCACAGACGGATGGACGAGCTCTCCATCCAAGCCAACTGCCTACTATGGGGCAGCCGGGTAGTCATGCCCCAGAAAGGAAGGAAAGCTTTCATCAGGTAACTCCAAGTATGGTGGCCGGAAATTGACTCAGACTTGGAACACAGTGTTTGTAGGTGCACGACGTGTGCTCAGCTGGGAAATGCCCCGCGGGAGGCCCCACTCAGCCCGTGGCCCTGGCCCACCAAGCCATGGTCACGCATTCACGTAGACTACACGGGCCCGTTTATGGGAAAAATGTTCCTGATTGTTGTTGATGCGTACTCGAAATGGATCGAATGCATCATATTGAATTCGTGCACGACATCCACCACTGTGGAGAGTCTGCGCATGGTATTCGCGACCCACATTCTTGCCAGATATCCTAGTTAGTGACAATGGTTCATGTTTTACTAGCTATGAATTCCAGGAGTTTATGTCGGGTAATGCTATCAAACACGTCAGGACAGCGCCTTTCAAGCCGGCTTCCAATGGCCAGACGGAACGTGCGGTTCAAGTCATAAAACAGGGCATGCTCCGGATTCAAGGACCCTCTCTTCAGTACCGCCTATCGCGCCTCCTGCTGGCCTATAGGTCCAGACCGCATTTGCTCACGGGAGTCCCACCCGCGGAACTACTCATGAAATGCACGCTTAAAACGCGGCTGTCCCTCATTCATCCTGCTCTGTCAGACATTGTTGAGGGCCATCGCCAGTCCCAAATTGAGTGCCATGATCACAACTCAGTGGGCAGATGCATAGAAATCAATGACCCTGTATTTGTTCTCAATCACGCATTGGGACCCAAGTGGTTTGAGGGCACTGTAATAGGCAAAGAGGGGAATAGGTTCATACTAAACAATGGGCAGATATGCCGCAAACATCCGGACCAGGTAAGGAAAAGGTTCAGCATGGACACTGAGGTACCTGAAATAGACCATGGGATGTCAACCACACCACTGCCAGTGAACGAGCAACAAGGACAGTCAACAGCACGCACAGTCCCTGTGGCGAGCCCGGACAGGCCGGAACCAACTCAGGCCACAGAGACGCAAGTAACGGCTCAACCACCAGAGCCACAACTGCGGCGCTCCACGAGAGAGTGTTGACCGCCTGAAAGACTCAATCTTTGACCCAAAGACATTAGGGGGGAGGTGATGTCATGTTTGTAACCTTCACACAACTGTAACCAATATGTAACAACACTGTACACTGTATACAACTGTGAAATACACACCTTGACCACAGGGGGTGAACTTGTGGGAGACACTCCTCACCTGGTCAGCCAGGTACTTAAAGGGAGGTTCCACGCAGGCTCAGCACTCCTTGGTCCAGGGAATAAAGGTGCAGGTCATGTAGTGACCTTGTCTGCAGTACATGCCTTGTGTGACTTTATAGTACAGTGTAGAGACACTACAGCAGGGCAGGTAGAAAAAGCAGTTAAAAAGATATACAGGATCCTGGGCTTCATAATTAGAGGCATACAAAAGCAAGGACGTTATGATTAACCTTTATAAATCATTGGTTTGGCCTCAACTACAGTATTGAGTCCAATTCTGGGCACCGCACTTCAGGAAGGATGTGCAGGTCTTAGAGAGGGTGCAGAAAAGATTTATGAGAATGATTCTATTGATGAGGGACTTCAGTTACATGGATAGACTGGAGAAGCTGGGTTGTTCTCCTCAGAGCAGAGGAGATTTGATAGAAGTGTTCAAAATCATGATGGGTCTAGACAGAGTAGATAGAGAGAAACTGTTCCCCTTAGCAGAAGGGTCAAGAACCAGAGGACACAGATTTAAGGTGATTGTCAAAAGAATCAAAGGCGACATGAGGAATAATGTTTTATACAGCGAGTGGTTAGGATCTGGAATGCATTGCCTGAAAGGGTGGTGGCGGCAAACTCAATTTTACCCTTCAATGGGGAGTTGGATAAGTATCAGAAGGAAAAATATCTGTAGGGCTATGGAGAAAGGACGGGGAGTGGGACTAGCAGAAGAGCTTTGATGGAGAGGCCGAATGGCCTCCTTCTGTGCTGTAACCATTCTATGATTCTAAATTGCTCTGTCTCACTTCCTCTCTCTGAATCTTTAAAAGCCTCCTTGCTTCATGGATTGTGGGTGGTAATTTCCTTCTTGTGGGTGAGCGATTCGGCCCGATCACTCGTAGCTCAGAGGCTGCTGGCCACTCCAACTTAACAGTTAACATTCATTGCAAGGACAGGATCTTGTCCAAGGCAGCTAAGAGATGTCCTCTTGACAAGATAGGTAACTGGCCATTGGTCCACAATTTTCCAGTCCCATTGCACAATGTTATTGTGTTCCAAACACAGATGAGACTGTACACAGGTAGGTTAAAGTAACAGTGACCTCAGTCTTTATTAAGACACTCCAGAGTGAGGAACAGGCCTTAGGGGCTGGCTTATATACAGTGCTTCCAAAGGATGCTGGTGGCGGAACATGGGAGTGCATGCTTTACAGATACACAACATCACTCCCCCCAAAGTCAAAGTGAAAACTATTTACAGGGTGAGGCGGTCAGGAGCCTTTCTTTCCCTGATGAACCGCCTCGGTACAAATGTCTGTTCTGGTGTGTTGGATGTGCCCTCGCTGGGCTGGCGTGTTGTTGGTCTTGCTGGGCTGATGGGTGAGCCTGGCCTTGCTGGGCTGTTGGGCGTGATGGGTTCGATTTCATGGTCCTGGGTGGTGTCGTTGATCCTTTGGGTGTGTGTTGTGGGCTCGAAAAAGGTGGTGTCTGCTGTGGGTTGTTCAGGGCAGTCTGTGAACCGCAGCCTCGTTTGGTCCAGGTGCTTTCTGCAAATTTGTCCATTGTCTAGTTTGACTACAAACACCCTACTCCCTTCTTTAGCTATCACCGTGCCCGCGATCCACTTGGGACCATGTCCATAGTTTAACACATACACAGGGTCATTCAGATCAATTTCCCGTGACACAGTGGCGCGACCATCGTTTACATTTTGTTGCTGCCGCCTGCTCTCTACCTGATCATGCAGGTTGGGGTGAACCAGCGAGAGTCTGGTTTTAAGTGTCCTTTTCATGAATAGTTTAGCCGGGGGCACCCCTGTGAGCGAGTGGGATCTCGTGCGGTAGCTGAGCAGTACTCGGGATAGGCGGGTTTGGAGTGAGCTTTCTGTGATTCGTTTAAGGCTCTGTTTGATTGTTTGTACTGCCCGCCTGCTTTAAACGGGGCCGAGGCGACATGTTTGATCCAATTGTGGGTCAAGAATTCTTTAAATTCGACACTGGTAAAACATGGCCCGTTGTCACTGACCAGTGTGTCAGGCAGGCCGTGGGTGGCAAACATGGCCCTCAGGCTTCCAATGGTGGCGGTGGCGGTGCTTCCCGACATTATTTCATATTCAATCCATTTTGAAAAAGCATCCACCACCACCAGGAACATTTTACCGAGAAACGGGCCCGCATAGTCGACATGGATCCTTGACCATGGTCTGGAGGGCCAGGACCACAAACTTAGTGGTGCCTCTCTGGGCACGTTGTTCAACTGAGAACACACGCTGCATTGCCGTACACAGGACTCTAAGTCAGAGTCGATACCGGGCCACCACACGTGGGATCTGGCTATCGCTTTCATCATTACTGTACCCGGGTGTGTGCTGTGGAGATCCGAGATGAACGTCTCCCTGCATTTTTTGGGTAGCACTGCGCGGTTACCCCACAACAGGCAGTCTGCCTGAATGGACAGCTCGTCCTTTCACTGCGGGAATGGCTTGATTATTTCTTGCATTTCAACGGGGATGCTGGCCCAGCTCCCATGCAGTACACAGTTTTTTACTAGGGACAGCAGAGGATCTTGGCTGGTCCAAGTCCTAATCTGGCGGGCCGTGACAGTTGATTTATCATTTTCAAACACTTCCATGACCATCAACAAGTCTGTGGGCTGTGCCACCATCAACAAATTTGGAGGCTGCGCCATTTCCATCCCCGTGGTAGGCAATGGTAGCCGACTGAGAGCATCTGCACAGTTCTCGGTGCCTGGCCTGTGGCAGATGGTATAGTTATACGCTGATAGCGCGAGTGCCCACCTTTGTATGTGGGCTGAGGCATTATTATTTATCCCCTTGTTTTCAGTGAACAGCGATATGAGGGGCTTGTGATCAGTTTCCAGCTCAAATTTGAGGCCAAACAGGTACTGATGCATTTTCTTTACCCTGAACACACACGCTAATGCCTCTTTCTTAAACATGCTGAAGGCCCTCTCGGCTTTAGACAAGCTCCTGGAGGCATAGGCGACAGGTTGCAACTTCCTCGCAACGTTAACTTGTTGTAACACACACCCGACTCCGTACGCCGACGCATCACATGCTAGCACAAGTCTTTTACACGGGTTATAAAATACAAACAACTTGTTGGAGCATAAAATATTTCTGGCTTTCTCAAAAGCAATTACTTGTTTTTTTCCCCATACCCAGTTCTCACCTTTACGCAATAACACATATAGGGGCTCTAAGAGGGTGCCCAGTAGGAAGTTACCAAAATAGTTGAGGAGTCCAGGAACGACCACAGCTCCGTGCCATTCTGTGGCCTGGGCGCGTTCCTGATAGCCTCTGTCTTGGTGTCTGTGAGCCGAATGCCGTCCATCACGATCTTTCTCCCCCAAAACTCCACTTCAGTTGCCATGAAGACAAATTTCGACCTCTTCAGCCGCAGCCCTACGCGATCCAGTCGCTGGAGGACCTCCTCCAGGTTTTGTAGGTGCTCGACAGTGCCCCGACCCCTGACCAATATGTCGTCCTGAAAAACCACGTGCGTGGTACCGACTTGAGTAGGTTCTCCATGTTTCTCTGGAAGATCGCTACAGCCGACCGAATTCCAAACGGGCATCTGTTATAGATGAACAGTCCCTTGTGTGTGTTGAAGCAGGTGAAGCCCTTCGAAGGCTCCTCCAGCTCCTGCGTCATGTAGGCCGAAGTCAGGTCGAGCTTGGTGAACGTCTTGCCTCCTGCCAGAGTCGCAAATAGGTCGTCTGCCTTAGTTAGCAGATATTGGTCCTGTAGTGAGAAACGATTAATAGTTACTTTATAATCGCTGCAAATCCTGACCATGCCATCACTTTTGAATACAGGAACAATCGGGCTGGCCCACTCGCTGGATTCTGCTGGGGAGATGATGCCCTCACGTTGCAGCCTGCCCAGCTCGATTTCCACTCTCTCCTCATCATGTGAGGTACCGCTCGCGCCTTATGGTGACTGGTTCGTGACTCTGGGACCAAATGGATCCGCACCTTTGCCCCGGAAAAGTTTCTAATGCCTGGCTCAAAAAGGGAAGGAAATTTGTTAAGAACCTGGGTACATCGACATGTGATAGCACTCGGACGTCATCCCAGTTCCAGCGGATTTTGCCCAGCCAACTCCTTCCAAGCAGTGTGGGGCCATCGCCCGGGATAATCCAGAGTGGCAGTTCATGCACCGTGCCCTTGTTGGTGACCTTGACCATGGCGCTGCCCAGGACAGTGATGAACTCTTTGGTGTACGTTCTCAGTTTCGTGTGGATAGGGCTCAGGGCTGGTCTGAGTGCCTTGTTGCACCACAGTCTCTCAAACATCTTTTTACTCATGATGGATTGGCTAGCGCCAGTGTTCAGTTCCATGGCTACGGGTAAGCCATTCAATTTTACATTTATCATTATAGGTGGACATTTCGTTGAAAATGTGTGCACCCTGTGTACTTCAGCATCTGCCTCCTCTCTCTGAGGCTCGAAATTGCTTTGATCGACCATGGACCGATCTTCCTCTGCCACGTGGTGGTTAGCAGGTTTTGCAGAGCTTGCAGCTCATTTTCAAGCTCGTTGGAGGTGCCCCATTGTTCCACAGCTCTTGCAAACATACCCTTTGAAGCGGCATGAATAGGCTGAATGGAAACCTCCACAACACCAACAAGGTGTGAATTGCCTTGCATTCATCCTTTGTTGCGGACTCTGAGTCATCTGGGTCACCTGAGGCCTGCTGGCAGTTGCAGACTTGTGGTTTCTGCCCTGTACATTTCTGCTCGCAAACACAGTTCTAGTTAATTTATGAAAATTGCTAGCACTTGTGTGCTGAGAGATTTGTTTGGTGTTATCACTGATGATATAAACGCCCATGCTGTCGCAATGGACTTACTGAGGGTCGGTGTCTCTACAGTCAAAAGTTTTCATAGGATGGCCTCATGGCCAATGCCCAGTACAAAAAAGTCTCTGAGCATTTGCTCCAGGTAGCCATCAAACTCACATTGTCCTGCAAGTCGCCTTAGCTCGGCGACGTAGCTCGCCACTTCCTGACCTTCAGATCGCTGGCATGTGTAGAACCGATATCTCGCCATCAGCACACTCTCCCTCGGGTTAAAATTCTCCCGAACCAGTGTACACAGCTCCTCATACGACTTATCTGTGGGTTTCACCAGAGCCAGAAGATTCTTCATGGGGCTGTAGGTCAGTGCCTCGCAGACCGTGAGGAGGACCGCTCTCCTTTTTGCAACGCTTCCTTCTCCGTCCAGCTCGTTGGCTACAAAGTACTGGTCTAGCCGTTTGACGTAGGCTTCCCAGTCCTAACCCTCCGAGAACTTCTCTAGGATGCCCACAATTTGTTGCATCTTTGCGTTGGATTCGCATACTCGTCGCCAGTTATTGTGTTCCTAACACAGATGAGGCTGCACACAGGGAGGTTAAAGTAACAGTGACCTCAGTCTTTAATAAGACATTCCAGAGTGAGGGACAGGCTTTAGGTTCCGGCTTATATACAGTGCTCCCAAGGGATGCTGGGATCCCTTGGTACTTCAGGGGATGCGCTCCCTGGTGGCGGAACATGGAAGTGCATGCGTTACAGATACACAACAAATGTGATTTTAAAAAAAAGGATAGATCAAGCTATTCAGAAGCTGCATGATGCTGACCTTAAAGACTAGGTACACCTCTTGATGGATTTGCAGAACAATTCTTAACTATTTATTGCTTCTTATAGATGATTGGAATATTTCAAGCTTGGAAGATAAAAGCTAATGCTACATGATCAATTATTATGCTCATCTAAACCAATGCCATGTAATTAGTGAACCTTGTCAAGGAAGCAGAGGGAAAAGGAAGAAGCAGAAGAGGAAGCAGTAGAAGGGAATGAAATGGAAGGAAGGATGCAACCCATACAGCCTCTTTCTGGCCAAGATATCCAGGATTGAATCATCTGCCTGCTGTACCAGTGAACACAACCCCAAATCCCCTTTCAACATTTGTCCCACACCTTACCTTCCCTCTGTTACTGACCATCACAGCGTCCTCTTGGCCACAATGCTAAAATAAAAGCCACCACAAAGCAAACTTTTCAATCCAACTTTATACATCTATCTATCCAATATAACATCAAGAAATCAACTAATCACCCTTATGCATTCTTTTAGTAAATATCTTGTATGTGCCTTTGCCTACCCTAGTCAGCAGTGCTAACCCAGTGGCTGCAGCATGGCTGGAGGAAGGCTGCTGACTTTCAATGGGAAAGATTGCAGGACGACCTCAAGGAGCTGGTAGCTGGGAGTGTTAAATCGAGTGATGCTGTTTCTTCTTCGTCTTTACTCTCCTCTCCCTCTTCTTGGTCACCCGCAGGCTGGGTAGGCTGCATTTCTTGGGTGTCTGAAATGAGGAAGGTACAAGGGGTAGGGTTGTGGTGAGGGGAGGCCAGGGAAGCAAGAGCTGCAGGTTTACACCATGTGCAGCTTGTAAATCAGAAGTTATTGTGGGATGAGGGGAAAGTGGGATGTGAGAAGGAAGATAAAGTATGAAGATACCAACCAGCATCTTGTATTGTTTCAGCCTCGCCGCTGGCCAAGGGCTCAGCCATGCCACTGAAAAGAATGGCCTGAACCGTGTCCTCCAAGCAGGTGAGGAGAAACAAAGAATGGGAGATGTGCCTTGTGCTTGGTACAGATTGTTTGTAGGTGAGTGATGGGGTGGGTGGGAAAGTCATGCAATGAACAGTGTGTGAGGCTAGTGGTACAGTTGGTAAGAGACGACTTTTGAAGATGCATTCACTGACCTTGACTACTGATCTGAGGGGGTGCAGGGGAAGCCCAACTGCAGAACCTCCTGGAGCTGGAGGACACAATGCTGGAGATAATTGGAGGGCCATTGCTAAGTTTGTTGCGAGTGGCAAAGTTGAAAGCATTGTTGATGATGACAGTATGCGCATACCTAATCCTTCTTCTCACATCTCAATTCCTCTTCATGGCACAATCTCTTCTCACTTACAAGCTGCTGATGGTGTAAGCATGCACATCTTGTTTCTCCCACAACCTCCACTCACCACAACCCGAATCTTGTGCTTTTCTCCTTTCAGGTACCCAAGAAGCCTCCACCAGCTAAACCTGTCCCTGATGTTATGGAGGAGGAGAATGAAGGAGAAGAAGAGGCACTGTCACTCGATCTGACACTCCCAGGTACCAGCTCAGAAAATGGCATAGCACAGATTTTAGAGAGTAGTATAAAGGTGGGATCTGTATGTAGTAAGTCACTGGTTATGAGTGGGCTGCAGCATGCCAGGGGGCAAGTGTAGCTTGCATGCCAGCTCCCTGGAGAGCAAGTTTGCGCATAAGTTTTGCTGCACAGGACTCAGATGATGACCTCGATCAGGTGGCCTTCAGAAGAAGGGTGATGGGCATGCACACGGAAATGCTTGGTGCAATGGCAAACCTGCCAGCGAGTCTTATGTCAGTGTCAAGGAGCATGGAGGAGTCCGGCTCCAACATTCCACGGGGTTTTCCGCAGAGCTTGGAGCCCATGTTTTCCAGGATGGAAATGATGGGTAACTCCATTAGAACACTTGTGGGCCCAATCATGATATTGCGTGTGATGGGCGATCTTGCAGCTTCCATTACAGCACAGGCAGAAGTGACCCAATGTCCCAGTACTGTAGGGGAAGCTGTCATCGTGGCTGGGTTTACGATTGTGGAAAGGGCTTGCAGGGTGTCTCAACAGTCCAGCAATCTCTCCTTCAACAGATGGCTAGGAATACTGAGGTGCCGCCCCAGGTGAGCGGCAGTGACTCCGTGGAGCAAGAACCTGGTGACCTCTCTCAGGATGACAGCATTCCTACTCCCACCACTGCCACTCCACCAGTGCCCTTGCTGTTGCCTGTCATTCAGCCAGCCCAGACTGCTGCCGCCCATGCAAGGTGGTGCAGTCTGCAGCCTGGCCTTCTAGGCCCAGAGCTGCTCAAGGTTGTCCTGCAAGGCCATCTGTATTTTCCCCCATTGAAAGTCAGCAGCCTTCTACCAGTCATGCTGCAGCCACTGGAGTAGCACTGTGTAGGAGCACTAGAGTAGGAATAGGAACATGAAAGACAGTCACTAACTGAATGCACAGTTGACTTTGTTATGTTGAATTTGAATAGATAAATTTATAAATTATGTTTCTTTTGTGTTGGCTCTTATTTCAGCTTTGTGCCCAGGAAGAGGACACTGATGTTCCATGATATAGGGCTGGTAAGGTGGGGAAGTGGTGAGCAATGGGGATCTGGGTTTCATTTATTGGAAATGGAGTCCGGTTAGGAATTCTGTCCAGAATGGGAATCTGTTGCCTCCTCCTCGGTTTCACCTCCTCCTCCTCCTCCTCTTCCTCAATCTCCTCTCCCTCTTCCTCCTCAGCCTCCTCTTCCTTCTCTTCCTCCTCCTCCTCATCCTGAGGTAGAACCCATGGTGGCAAGGGCTGCACCCTCATAATGGCCAAGTTGTGGAGTATGCAGCAGACCACCACGGAATGGAAAACCAGCTCCAGCGTGCACTGGAGGGCTCCATCTGAGCAATCCAGGCAGCAAAGCCATTGCTTTAGTACCCTGATGGTATGCTTGATGTGGACCCTTGTGGCAGCATGGTTCTCATTATATGGGTTCGACATGGTGGCTGGAAGATTGCTGGCACAGCAGACTGGTGTCGGATGAAGACATCATCATTGCTGTCAGGATATCAAGCATTCACTATCATAATGTGCTGGACATGCACATGAAGTGAATAGTAGCCTTTGCGGTTACAGAACATCTCAGGATTGGTATGCAGCGCTTGCAAAGCCACATGTGTGCAGTTAATGGCACCCTGCACCATGGGGGAGCCCAAAATCCTGGCAAAACCCCATGTGCACTCCTCCTGCTTCTCTCTGTTCAGATGGTCTGCTCGATGATGTTCCTGGTGGCAGCAAGGCTCTCATTATATGAGTGCTAGCCACGAGTGCTGGGGTTGCAGAGGGGATTCATCAGCCAGGTGTAGAGCGGATAGCCCTAGTCTCCGAGCAGCCCATCTCAGGAAGACTGCTGGTTCACTGACTGGTGTGGGATGAAGGCATCATGACTGCTGACCATCAGGATGTGGTCACCCACCAATCGCACATTAAGTGAGTGGTGGCCTTTGCAGTTACGGAACAAAGAAAGAAAGACTTACATTTATATAGTGCCTTTCACAAACATCGGACGTCCCAAAGCGCTTTACAGCCAATGAAGTATGTTTTGAAATGTAGTCACTGTTGTAATGTAGGAAACGCGGCAGGCAATTTGCACACAGCAAGTGCCCACAAACAGCAATGTGATAATGGCTAGGTAACCTGTTTTGGTGATGTTGATTGAGGGATAAATATTGGCCAGGATACCTGGAATAACTCCTCTGCTTTTCTTCGAAATAGTGCCATGGGATCTTTTGCGTCCACCTGAGAGGGCAGACAGGGCCTCAGTTTAACGTCTCATCCAAAAGCCGGCACCTCCGAGATCACAGGATTGGTATATGGGTGCCCGCAAAGCTACGTGTGTGCAGTTGATGGCGCCTTGCACCATGGGGAATCCCTGTATCCTGGTAAAGCCACATGCTCGCTCTTCCTGCTTCTCTCTGTTCAGAGAGAAGACAATGAAGTCCCTTCTCAAGGTGTAGAGAGTCTCAGTGACCTCCCTGATCCAGCAGTGGATGGTGAACTGGGAGAGGTAAGTTACGCTGCCTGCCATAGACTGGAAGGATCTGCTGGCGAAGAAATTGAGTGCCATTTCTCCAGCAAACGCAGGTAACGGCAATGCTACCCAAATGACGGTTGCTGCAGGACCCACTGGAAGTGAGGCAGCAGCATTTTTCACCGAAATCAGCCTTAAGAGGTGCGTAAATGGGCCAAATTCCACGGCCCCTATACTATACTATATAGTTCAGTTGTTTTGTTTGAAGTTCAAAAGCTTGCTGCTCAAGTGTTATGTTCCACAGAGTGGTAGAATGTGGGTTTACAGCCATGGTTCCCAAATTCCAATGATTGCAGCAATACCATCATAGAGCGGCAAAGGATCGAGAAAATTGGTATGCAGTTCAGTCTACTCCAACACTTCTATCTACTGTCACTTTTGATTTGCTCATCCGCAAGTGTGCAAGAACTACTTGACAGATGAATTCAGGGAGCGACCTCGCAAATATTTGTCATAAAATGCATAAGTTGAAACGGGGCCCTCTCCGTCATTAGACATGCACTTTCTAAAGTCTTATGTATAATTTGGAATGCCACAAATTTTCTCCGCTTTATTTAAATGAATAAACAAAGTTATAACTTCCCAGATGAAAAAATGTAACTTTTGGTCCGGCACCAGAAATTAATCCAGTGGAAATATGAAAATGTCAGTGTAACATTACAAACCATATTATTTAGCCCTGATTAAAAGTAATTCCAACCGTATTGAACCAGATGCTAACGTAAATGTGACGATGCTATGATCGATCTTCCAATCTCTGTCATATGGCAATGGGACTCCACTGCAGATAGCCCTGGATGGTGGCCTGGAGAGTTTCTGTCCTCTGCACCAGATCTTGATACATGTGGGTTGTGGCATGGTTGCACTAGCAGCCATATATTGAAAGGTCTTAGATACACTGCCCAATGCCTGCCGCAATCTATCAGGATCAGAAAACATCTTTCTTTTAAAAATTGGGCATCAGAGGTCTTCTCCCTTGTGCTCCTCAGCAGAGAATGGACATCAGCCGATCCTGCCAGCCAGCGGGTTTCACCTCCGATTCCACTGCCACCTGCTGCTCCTCCCTTGCGCTTGTTGTCTCACTCAGTGTATGCCCCGCAAAGTCACTGGGCCTGAAAAACCCACAGCCCAGTGATCCTGGAATTACACTGGGATTGCATCCACTCGTGACCTCCAAAGCCGACCCTGTGATGGAAATGGGATGAATATCAGGCAGATTCTACAACGGGCAGACGATCCACTCCGCCAGATCACTGCCCACCCAGTAAAGGTTATAATTACCTGCCATGGTGTGTAAAAGGTTTGCTGCGGGGACTCTGCATGCGCCTTTCTGATTTAATTTCAGGAAATGGCGGTGCAGCTGTTTAAATCAGTACCAATCACATGTTGTTGCCCTATCAAGGAGCTGAAGAGAGTTTGTGGCGCTTGAAGTGCAGCAATAGCAGCTCTTGTGTTCCTGGCGTAGAAATTCAAGCAGTGGTAACGTCCGGCAGCTTGAGTTTTTCCAGCCACTTTTTTGCCCCAGGCATTATTTGGAAAGGCTGAAGTAACCACGAAAAAATCTTGCATCTTTTAAAAAAAAACAATATGTTGTCCCCATATGCAGCCACGGTGGGTGGGGGCGGAATGGGAAATTGGGAAGTGGCTGTGACAAGCATTGTATTGGGGCTGGTGGGGCTGCTGCTTGCGAGGCAGCTAAAGAGGGCAGTTTAATTTTTTTGAAAAAAATAACATTTTGTGGATGAGTAGTTGATTGTCCCTGTGGGTGAGTTAAAATTTAACTCCCATGCTGCGTGGGGTAGCAATGTTGCACACCAGGAAAGCACAAGTGGTCCTAGCACCCAGCATTGCGAAAGTACAAGTGACAGGAAATACATCGGATGACATATTCCTGTCACTTTTATACCCTTTGGATGTATCTACCCATGTCTGCTCATATCAGCACAAGGACAATGAAATATCCCAGGGAATTCCAATCCCTAGGACTTGATATGATGTAGCTCCCTGTTGTAATGTCTGGAAGCTTGTAATGTTTGTAGCTCCAAACTGTGGATGTGGGCGTATTGTGTATTGCAACTGCAGAGTTAATAATAAACAGAACCAGGCAGATTCCAGAGGTTTCCTGCCATGTTAGGAGCTGTGTGTGCTGTGTTCTGTGAATATATCACATTTGGCGATGAGATGGGATTTTTTGGATGATTTAAAGCTTAAATTTTATTGGGGAAGGATTCAGCCAGCCGACACAGAGACTTTGGAAGTTTCTGTCTTTGGAAAAAAGCTATAAAATCTGCGGTAAAATACAGCACATGGTGTGAACAGCTAGAGATTAAAATGGCAGCTGTAATCGGACATTTGGGGGAATATAGACACGACCAGGAATGTTTTAAAGTGTATGTGGATCGGCTTGAAATGTATTTCACTGCAAATAACATAATCGAAGTTCCAGACAATGCAGTCCAGAACCGGGCTGCGTTGGAACGTAAGAAAGCGATCTTCTTATTGGAGGCGGGTCCGGCATTATATGAGACCCTTGTAAATCTGCTTGTGCCTGACGAGCCAAAGGACACAACGCTTAAAGAGATTTTAACGAATCTGGAGCAGCACTATAACCCCAAACCGTTAGAAATTGCTGAAGATTATCGTTTTGGGATTCGGAATCAAAAGTCTGAAGATTGTATCAGTGATTACATTGTAGCATTAAAAAAGCTTATCGATGCACTGTAATTTTGGAAACTTTCAAAACCGAGATTGTATCAGTGATTACATTGTAGCATTAAAAAAGCTTATCGATGCACTGTAATTTTGGAAACTTTCAAAACCGAGCATTACGGGATCGTTTTGTTTGTGGGGTGAAAAATGATGCGATCAGAAGGAAGTTATTGACGACGGATGACTTGACTTTTGAGATTGCTTGTCAGACAGCGAGGTCGATGGGCATGGCCGAACAATATTCCCGAGAATTAAATAATAATTATGGTCGTCAGTCAACTGAGGTAAATCACCTGCAGGTTCAAAGTAAAAGATGGTGGGGGCCCAAAGTCTCAGAACCTGGAAATTCTAACAGAGCGTCGAAGTCGTGCTATAGGTGCCTGGGACAACACAAAGTTGTCCATATGTGAAGCCAGAGTGTTTCTTCTGCAGGAGGACTGAGTATTTTGCGACGGCATGCCGACTGAAGGGTAAATCAGCATTCAAAGCTATGAGTCCAGCGTTCAAAGCTATGAGTAGAAATCCCAAGACACTACATAGCATGGAAAAACAACAACAGTATGAGGAGATGTTAGAATTACACGTCATCAGGAGCACAAGGTTAACGGACAGCGATATTGAAAGTATCAAAATCCACATAGATGTTGCAGGATTCAAGATACCAATGGAAACTGACATGGGTGCATCCGTGAGTCTAGTACCGGAGTCGCTGTATCTCGACAAATTGCGTGATTTCCAACTGGAGAAATCCAAGATAGAGCTGCGAGGCTACTCGGGAGAGAAAATTCCTGTGGTAGGTCATATCACCGTACCGGTGAAATATAAAGATCAATTTCAGAACTTGCCTCTAATAGTAGTGAAAGGAGACAAGCATGTCTTACTAGGAAGAAATTGGTTGAGCTCACTGAAGCTGGATTTAAGTAAGATTTTCTGTGTGGAAGCGAGATTTGCATCAACGGATGAGGTTATCAAGAAGTATCCGAAGGTGTTCTGCGAAACGGGCAGTCCGATCCAAGGCTTCAAGGCGAGTGTCAGGGTACAGAAGGACGCTAGATCAGTTTACTACAAGCGACGTTCCCTACCATATGCATTCAAGGAGAAAGTTGAGCAAGAACTCAAAAGACTAGAGACTGAGAACATTATTTGTAAGATAAATCGATGTAATTGGGCTACACCCATTGTTGTTGTAACTAAGTCTGATGGTAAGGTAAGATTGTGTGGTGATTATAAAGTAACCATAAACCAGGTTCTAGAGGGTAATGTCCCCAATACATTGCTGAATATAGAAGATTTGTTCACAACACTGACAGGTGGTCATATCTTCTCAAAACTGGATCTTACGAATGCCTACTTACAGCTTGAACTAGATGAGGAGTCCAAGCCATGTTTGACTATAAATACTCATCTAGGCCTATATTAATTTAATAGGCTACCGTTTGGAGTGTCTTCCGCTCCTGCCATATTCCAAGGGGTGATGAACCAGATTTTGCAAGGTATTGAAGGGGTAGTATGTTATTTGGATGACATAATAATTTCAGCACCAAATAGGCAAATTCATAATAACATATTGAATGAAGTCCTCAAACGACGAGAGAAGCACAGATTATGAGTATCTGCTTGTAAGTGTGAGTTATTTAAAAACTCAGTGGAGTACTTAGGGTACAGAGTAGACAAAGATGGTTTACATCCAACCATGGAAAAATTGGCTGCATTTAGAAATGCACCCACTCCCAGGAATGTCACTGAACTTCATTCATTCTTGGGATTTTTGAACTATTATGGGAAGTTCCTACCAAATGTGGCTACAGTATTACATCCACTGAATGAACTATTGAAAAAACAGGTTCATTGGAAGTGGTCAAAAGAATGCAATACAGCATTCAAGGAGTGTAAAAGCAAATTAGTAGAGAGCACCATGTTAGTTCACTATGACCTATCTAAGGAGATTAAGCTAGCATGTGATGCCTCTCCATATGGAATTGGGGCAGTGATCTCTCATGTATCACATAGTGGGGAGGAGAGACCAATTGCATTTGCTTCATGCACTCAGTGCCAGTGAGAGAAATTATGCGCAAATTGAAAGGGAAGCTTTGGCATTAATTTTGGGGGTCAAGATGTTTCACAAATACTTGTATGATCGTAAGTTTACCATCGTTACAAACCATAAGCCTCTAACAGCAATCCTCCATCCAAAATCCCCAGTTCCAACATTAGCTGCAGCCCGAATGCAGAGATGGGCTTTGATTTTGTCAGCATATACATATGATATTGAATACAGACGATCAGCTGATCACAGTAATGCTGATGCACTGTCTAGATTGCCTTCCCCATCACAAGTTACACCCGATAGGGAAGAAGTGTTTTATTTTTCATTCATTGATGAACTGCCAGTCACAGCTGAAGAGATTGGTAGAGCAACCAAACGTGACCCAGTGATGTCAAAGGTGTATAATGTTTGTTGTAATAACTTCTTCATTAAGGAAGGAGAAGTGTAATGTCTGTAAACTTGTAATGTTTGCAGCTTCACATTGTGGATGTGGACGTATTGTGTACTGCAACTGCAGAGTTACTAATAAACGGAATCAGGCAGATTCCGGAGGCTTCCGAGAGAGCTGCCTGCCATGTTAGGAGCTGTGTGTGCTGTGCTCTGTGAATATATCACACCTGTCTTTTTCATTTCTGACCTTTTTCATCTACCAAAGCATTGCTCTTTTTTGATTGCTGCTCCACATTAACCTTTGTTTAGCTAAGGGTATGAGTTGAAGCCAGTTTATAGCTGCTTGAATGGGAAATGGCGCTCTGCAACTAGCAATATCAGCTGCTTGCTGTCAGCCCAAATTACATAGAATCTACAGCACAGAAACAGGCCATTTGGCCCAACAGGTCTACGCTATATAAGGACATAAGAAATAGGAGCAGGACTAGGCCATAAGGCCCCTTGAGCCTGCTCCGCCGTTCAATAAGATCAACTCCACTTTCCCTTGATTCCATTAGAGTCCAAAAATCTATCTATCTCAGCCTTGAATATACTCAATGACTGAGCATCCATAGCCCTCCAGGGCAGAGAATTCCAAAGATTTACAACCCTCTGAATGAAGACATTGCTCCTCATATCTGGCCTAAATGGCCGACCACTTATTCTGAGACTCCAGTCTAATTATCTGTTCCCACTCTGCCTCCATATCGCTCTATTCCTTTCTCTCTCATGTATACATCAAGCCTCTCCTTAAATGATGTTCACTGATGACTGCACAATGTTCGATTCCATTAGCAGCTCCTCAGAAAATAAAGCAGTCCATGCCTGCATGCAGCAAGACCTGGACAACATTCGGGCGTGGGCTGATAAGTGGCAAGTAATATTCGCGCCACAAAAGTGCCAAGCAATGACCATCTCCAATAAGCGAGAGTCTAACCACCTCCACTTGATATTCAATGGCATTACCATCGCTGAATCCCCCCACCATCAACATCCTGGGCATCACCATTGACCAGAAACTTAACTAGACCAGCCTCATAAATACTGTGGCAACAAGAGCGGATCAGAGGCTGGGTATTCTGTGGCAAGTGTCTCACCTTCTGACTCCCCAAAGCCTTTCCACCATCTACAAGGCACAAGTCAGGAGTGTGATGGAATACTCTTCATTTGCCTGGATGAGTGCAGCTCCAACAACACTCAACAAGCTTGACACCATCCAGGACAAAGTAGCCCGCTTGATTGGCAGCCCATCCACCACCTTCAGCATTCACTCCCTCCACCATCGGCCCATCGTGGCTGCAGTGTGTATCATCTATAGGATGCACTGCAGCAACTCGCCATGGCTTCTTCGGTAGCACCTCACAAACCTGTAAGCTCTACCACCTAGAAGGACAAGGGCAGCAGGCGCGTGGGAATACCACCACCTGCAAGTTCCCCTCCAAGTTACACACCATCCTGACTTGGAAATATATTGCTGTTCCTTCATTGCCGCTGGGTCAAAATCCTGGAACTCCCTCCCTAACAGCATTGTGGGAGTACCTTCACTAGAAGGAATGCAACGGTTTAAGAACGCGGCTCACCACCACCTTCTCAAGGTCAAATAGGGATGGGCAATAAATGCTGGCCTTGCCAGCGATGCCGGCATCCTGAAACCTGTAAAAAAATGTGTCTCAAATCTCCTCTTGAATGAATTTTTGCAGGTAACTATCGTGCTAAAGTAAGTTTGTTGTAATCTGCCAAAGCACGAGACATTCATTTCAACTGGTTCTCATTGAATAAAATATATATATAAGTCCTTGGAGTTGCTGGCATTTCAGGATTAAGTAAGGTATTAGTTGAAAGGAATTTTATAAGTTGGAAGCCAAGCTGTGTCTTGCTTTCTCTGGAATGAGTAAAGAAATTGTTTCCTTGCTGACGTAGATAGATTTGTCATTTTGATTATACTAAAGTGATTTACATCAGGTCTTGATTTAGAATTCATTATGTACCAATGGAGAAATTGCCATTGATTTAAACAAATTGGTAGGATTTACAACAATAGTGAACATGCGGTGTAGGCCTTGGTCTGGCATTACATTTATTATAGCAGGGATATGAAACCTCAATGCAACATGATTAATTGCTATAAGACAATACTTTGATTTTGGACAGCATAGGGCCAACCACTACTGACAGAGCATAGACACATGGCAACCATTCTTAAAGTGGTCTACGCTTGTGCATCAGAATCAGCTTGGAGCTCAGTTCTTCTGTGCATATGTAATGTTGCATATTTGACAGTGTACCACATAACTCTGATTTTGGGATCCCAGCAAAACTGTGTTTGTGCTGGCCCAGCTCTTAAGCACACGTGTGTCTGTAGCTCAGGCCACACTAATTTCTATGGGCTGGATTTTCATTTTGATTGTGCTTCTATTAGTGCCCCGGAGGGGTGGTCATGGCTCTGGAAATGGTTACCACCCTGGCGGCCAGCTTCCAGTGCCCCACCAGGACATTTGGTGCCGGTTTTGCAGCGGCGCTGAGCAGTACCACCTGGGTGCGTCACGCTGGTGTGCAACGCTCCCGCTTTTGACTGCGTTGTGAAATTTGGTTGGAGCGGCACCCATAATACTCGTAATGAGACGGCCATGCAAATCTGGCAGTCAGAGCAGTTCCGGCGGTGGTGAGGAAAGGAACGGCTGCATGAGGTAAGTGTCACTGTTTTTCTGGGGGGGTTTTTTGCGATTTATCTTTGTTTGGCGTCAGTAATATATTGGGAATGTTTTCGGTGTTTTGTGTCCTGATTTTTTTTGGCAGAGAGGCCTCTCTTAGAGCTCTCCGAAGCCGGCTCTTTAGCAATGGATTTTCAGTTGCTCACCTGGCATAGTGTCCTAAGGGAGGTATGGAACGCCTCCATTACTTCTCCACACTCAGGGCCCAGCTGCTGAATTTTGTGGATGCTAATGCAAAGCATTTCACGACGCAAAATGTACCACCCCGCCATTAACTAAGAAACCTCCAACCGAACATCCAGCCCTATATCATGGCAAAAGTATCTGAAGGAAAATGAGGAGAAATATTTTTATGCAACGATTTGCTATGATCTCGCATGCACTGCCTAAAAGGGTGGTGGTCGCAAATTCAATAGTAACTTTCAAAAGGGAATTGGATATAGACTTGAAAAGGAAAAATTTGCTGGTCAATTGGGGAAAGAGCAGGGTAATGGGACTAATTGGATAACTGTTTCAAAGAACATAAGAACATAAGAACATAAGAAATAGGAACAGGAGTAGGCCATTCAATAAGATCATGGGGAGCGGGCTATGATCTGATCATAGCCCGCTCCCTATAACCCTTTACTCCCTGATCGCTCAAAAATCTGTCTATCTCCACTTTAAATATATTCAATGACCCAGCCTCCACAGCTTTCTGGGGCAGAGAATTCCATAGATTTACAACCCACTGAGAGAAGAAATTTCTCCTCATCTCAGTTTTAAATGGGCCCCTATGAGTGGAAACATCCTCTCTGTTGAGCCCCCTCATTGGCCCAGAAATCCCGGTTTCTCCTTCCCACGGGCATTCGACTGGATTCTGGATACCTGAAGCTGCCTAACTGCGCGTCACAGCATGTGCATGTCGGGGCGTGCGCAGGCCTGGAGCTGGAGTCACATGGCTCTGGGTAGCCAATCAGATACAGTATATTCTCATTCCTAATAATGGGAACTCTAAGTTGGAGTTTCTATTATTATGAATGAGAAACAACCCCCAAAGCACACATAACCAATAATAAATTATCGAAAAAACGCACAACTTATTTTTATTAATTTAAATTAAAGTTATTTATATGTTTAAAAAATATATATTTTTCTGATTTTTTAAAAAGTTTTTAAATTATGGTTTAAAATAAACTTACTGTAGTGGCGAGGGTTTTTAACAATAACATGTGTTTTTAAACTTTTATTTTACAATGTTTTTATGTGTTTTAAAACTCTTACGCTTGTAAGAGTAGGCTATGCGCCTGCTTTTATCAGGCGCAAGAGTTTTGAGGACATTTGCCGGGCAAGATATGGGTAAATAGCGCAATCTTGCCTTTGCAAATGCCCTCGCTGCCGAGATATGGATGATCTGTCAAGCTCCAGCTTGACAGATTTGAAAAGCCGGTTTTCAGTGCATGCGCATTGTGCACTGAAAACTGGCTTTTCCGTGCCTTCCCGGGTCCGTAGAAACTCCGTACAGACCTGGGGAGGCCACGATTTATGGGCCATTATCTTATAAGTTTCAATAAGATCACCTCTCATTCTTCTGAATTCCAATGTGTATAGGCCCAACCTACTCAACCTATCCTCATAAGTCAACCCTCTCATCTCCGGAATCAACGTAGTGGACCTTCTCTGAACAGCCTCTAATGCAAGTATATCAAAACTATACACAGTACTCCAGGTGTGGCCTAACCAATACCCTGTACAGTTGTAGCAGCACTTCTCTGCTGATATACTCTATCCCTCTTGCGATAAAGGCCAACATTCCATTTGCCTTCCTGATTACTTGCTGTAGCTGCATACTAACTTGTTGTGTTTCATGCACAAGGACACCCAGGTCTCTTTGTACTGCAGCACTTTGCAATTTTTCTCCATTTAAATTATAATTTGCTTTTCTATTATTTCTGCCAGGTTAACCTCACGCTTTCCCACATTATACTCCATCTGCCAAATTTTTGCCCACTCACTTAACCTGTCTGTATCCCTTTGCAGATTTTCTGTGTCCTCCTTACAATTTGCTTTCCCACCCATCTTTGTATCATCAGCAAACCTGGCTACATTACACTTGGTCCCTTCATCCAAGTCATTAATATAGATTGTAAATTGTTGAAGCCCCAGCACCGATCCCTGCAGCACCCCACTAGTCACCGACAAACAGTCGGCACAGGTGTGATGGGCCGAATGACCTCCTTATGTGCTGTATGATTCTATGATTCTACCCTATGATTCTAGCCTATGTCGCTAGAGTCCTCCTCAACCGTCTTCTTCCTGTGACTGAGGAGCTCCTCCTGGAGTCACAGTGCGGATTTCGTCTCCTATAGGGCACAACGGACATGATTTTTACAGCACGACAGCTGCAGGAAAAATGCAGAGAACATCATCAGCCCTTATACATGGCCTTCTTCGACCTTACAAAGGCCTTTGACACGCGAGGGTCTATAGAGTGTCCTCTTCCATCACCATCCTCCGCCTGCTCCACAATGACATGCAGGTCGTGATCCTTACCAACAGATCCATTACAGACCCAATCCACGTCCGGACCAGGGTCAAACAGGGCTGCGTCACCAGCCCAACCCTCTTCTCAATCTTCCTCATTGCCATGCTCCACCTCACAGTCAACAAGCTCCCCGCTGGAGTGGAATTAAACTACAGAACCAGTGGGAGCCTATTCAACCTTCGCCGTCTCCAGGCTAGGTCCAAGACCACCCCAACCTCTGTCATCGAGCAACAATATGCGGATGACGTCTGCGTCTGCGCACATACAGAGGCTGAACTCCAAGCCATAGTCAATGTATTTACTGAGGCGTATGAAAGCATGGGACTTATGCTAAACATCCATAAGACAAAGGTCCTCCACCAACCTGTCTACGTTGCACAGCATTTCCCCCCCAGGCATCTAGATCCATGGTGCAGCCTTGGACAACGTGGACCATTTCCCATACCTTGGGAGCCTCTTATCAATAAGAGCAGACATTGACGACGAGATTCAACACTGCCTCCAGTACACCAGTGCAGCCTTCGGTCGCCTGAGGAAAGGAGTGTTCGAAGACCAGACTCTCAAATTTGCCACCAAGCTCATGGTCTACAGGGCTGTAGTAATACCCGCCCCCCCCCCCACCCCACCCCCCACCCATATGGCTCAGAAACATGGACCATGTACAGTCGACACCTCAAGTCGCTGGAGAAGTATCACCAACGATGTCTCCGTAAGACCCTGCAAATCCCCTGGGAGGACTGACGCACCAACATTAGTGTCCTTGACCAGGCCAACATCCCCAGCATTGAAGCACTGACCACACTTGATCAGTTCCACTGGGCAGGCCACATTGTTCGCATGCCAGAAACGAGACTCCCAAAGCAAATGCTCTACTCAGAACTCCTTCACAGCAAACAAGCCAAAGGTGTGCAGAGGAAGCGTTACATGGGCACCCTCAAAGCCTCCCTGATAAAGTGCAACATCCCCACCAACACCTGGGAGTCCCTGGCCAAAGACCGCTCTAAGTGGAGGAAGTGCATCTGGGAGGGCGCTGAGCACCTCGAGTGTCATAGCCGAGAGCATGCAGAAATCAAGCGTAGGCAGCGGAAAGAGCGTGTGGCAAACCAGTCCCACCCACCCTTTCCCTCAACGACTATCTGCCCCACCTGTGACAGTGAATGTGGTTCTCATATTGGACTGTTCAGCCACCTTAGGACTCATTTTTAGAGTGTAAGCAAGTCTTCCTCGATTCCGATGGACTGCCTATGATGATGATGATGGGCCGAATGGCCTCCTCCTGTGCTGCATGATTCTATGATTCTACTCCATGATTCTATGAATCCATAAACCAAATCCCCATTTTGACTAAGTTGCAAGCACAGTAAAAGCTCGTCGAGAAAACATGGCCTGAAGTACACTTGGCTGGGGAGCACAACATATGGCAAAGCAGCTGCTTTTAAAAGGGGAGGTGCCTAAGGGAGTGAGGGCACTTGTATCTGGGAGCAAATGAGGAAAAAGCTTCTGATATCTGGTGAAGTGCAAATAGAAGTGTGGTGCGTGACCACATTTATAAACCCATGGTTCTCACTGCTGTGTTCTCCCAATTTTGTTACTGGGTTGTAAATCTCAATTAAAAACTGGTCTTTTTTCGTGAATACAGGCAAAGTTGGCCGAATTCTGTGTTTCTACAAGAAAATATTGCTCCCTATTTATATAGCTGCTTAATTTGCAAAAATATATTTTATGAAAACAAGAGTTAAAAATTCTATGAAATGAATGAGATATCCTCAAAATGTGAAACGGATTTATTTTATGGTTAGACATATCAGCCAGGGAATAATGAGTGTTTTTCTTTTTTTGATTTCAAGTTGTCTGCATGTGTAGGCTCACATATCTATGGATTGTAATGTTGATCAGTAAAGTTGACACTCATCCTTCAAACTGTGATAATGAAGTTGCTAAATTAGTTTATTTCTATGTTAGAGGTTAATAGTATATATACTATTTAATGGTAATGGTTAGCTTGGATAACTGATAATGCAGTGTAATTGTTTTCTGCTGAAGCCCTTAAAGGCCTCATGGTTCTTCAAGTGCATTCAAAGGCTTTGGGAGAGCCTTTGGAAGCAATGCAGTTTAGTATGGCAAAAGCTCACTGTATGAGGTCAGAGAGTGCTTTTGTCTTTTGCTTTTTGTTAGCAAAACAATTTAGTGCTTTTAGGATCCCAATCCGGAAGAATTAGTGGCTGACTTAATCTGACTGCCTTCAAGCCATCACCATGTCAAAGTGGGGGGTCGGTTGCATAAGGGCAACTGCTTGACAATGAGGCATCGTGAGTCTAAAGCCGAATACTTCATAGATGTGTAAGGAACATTGGACAGCGAGCCAAAGAAGAAAAGGGTAGGAGAAGTAACCAAAAATGATGGGTTTAAGGGAGGTAGAGAGACTGAGGTGGTATTGTGCTGGCTCAGAGCTGGCGGGCTACCCATTTTCTCCCCGTTGAAGGTATGGTAATGTGGTCCAGGCCCTGAAATGGACTGGGCCTCCCATTAGCACTATTGGCAGCCAGCTGGTGCACTCTACTGGTCAGCTGGCCATGAGTAAAAATCTAGTCCTATGGTTTAGTGGTCATAAAGTAGGAGGAGGAACTATGGTGGCAGACTGCTGTTCAGTATTGGCACCCTATAGGTATACCGTCAGCCTTGGTGCAGACATTAGATGGTTCGGCACAGGCAGAGCTAGGTCTGATAATGCAGTGGTTGCAAAAGTCCGCCTTTTGCCTATAGGGGCATGGGTGGTGTGGGACAATATGCAGCTGTCTCTTTTCCTCTTCTCCTGTCACATGCCAGGTGCCGAGCCTCTAGGCTGGATGATCAGTGAGCCTCATGGAAGCAGTTGGTATGGTGTCTCTCATATGAGTTAAGCCTACAACCATTGTTTTTTCAGCCGATAACCCAGTCTGTCAAATCAGGCAGTGGGTGCCCAAGGTCTCAAATGTTCAGTTGCAGCATTTGTGAGGGAAGATTGGCCTGCATTTGTTCCGTCTGTATTTTGGGGCTTCCTCTGCTGATGGCCATCAAGATGGCACTTGTTCCTTGCATTTGTATAAATCTCTCCTACATGAAGTAGTAGGTGCATTGCTGCACGTTCTCTATTACATGTTGCTCATGACTGATTCAAAGGATGTCATATAGGTGTTAAACACTTAGGGCAGCATCTTTTGGCAACACTACATTTCTGATTGGTCCCCTTGGAGGAAAAGACACACCCAAAAGTTTGTCTAGAATGTGTAATTTGATCGTGTCTGCTGCAGAGTAATCAAGATCTCTGCAATGTGTAATTTGATCCAGTCATTGGGCTCAATTTTCCCCAGTGATTTGCGCCGTTTCTTTTGGCGTGCGCTGCTTTTTTTGGCCTAACTTCAAAAATCCAAGTTTCCCCAAAGATTGTGCACCAGCGTAACTCAGTTCGATACGATTTTTTTAGGTTTGTTTTTTGTTTGCGTCATAGGGGACGTAACCTGATGTCTGTGCCAGTTTTTCACATTTATGCAAGATGGCCAGAATTTCTCCCAGGACGGCGTATGTGAACACTCCCAATAAACCTTCTGGGTACTTAAGAAAAACCAGCGCACATAAAAATATCAGCGCAGAAAGACCCCATTGTTTTTGGGCGAAGTTTTGGAGGGAGTCAAGAACACATTAAATATGCATCATCAAGCTTAATTTTTTTCAAACTTAAAACGCAGAAAATGGAAGTTTAATGCAATTCTTTAATTTTGGATTGTTTTCAAAGTGCCACACCACCACCGAACGTCTCCAAACTGGACTCGAGTGTTGGAGTGCAGCCGGCAGAATCGCTCACTTGCCCGGACAAAGGGGCTCGGCTTCAAAAGAAGCCCGGGGGAGGAGTGTGTGTGTGGTGTGGAAGCTGAACTGAAGGAATGAGAACACTTACACTATGCAGCAGCATCAAATGAAGCCCATGGTGGGTGTTTCCCAATCTAAACAAACCTATTGCACATGCCCAGACCTGGGTGTGCTCTATACTAGGTCATCGACCTTGGGGAGAGAGACAACAAAGAAGCTCGTCCTGCTGTTTTGAGCTTCTTGCAAAGGTACAATTTAATCATGGGGGCAATATTGACAATGCCATACCTCGTGCAAGCTTTCTGTATTATGGTGCTGCGGAGGAGACGATTGATTTGACGCCATTGCATGATGAACCACAGAGCACGTAAAGTACTGGGCAGGAGGCCTTACCCACGTCGGGTAGATCGAGACAGGCATTCATACCTGCAGACTGTGTGAGAAGGCTGCGTTTCTGCAAAGAAGTTGTAACCGAGATCTGTGAGTTAGTAAAAGCAGACCTGCAACCTAGAAGTGTCAGGAGGACTGCTTTGTCAGTTGAAGTGAAGGTTACAGGTATCTGGATCGTTCCAGGCCACAACTGGGGATGTGTGCGTCATTTCTCAACATGCAAAACATTCGACAGGCGATTGCTGCATTATATGCCTGGAGCAATGACCATATAAAGTTCCCCATGACCACCCAGGCAATGCGTGAAAGGGCTGTGGGCTTCTCCAGGATTGCTGGCTTCCCAAAGGTACAGGGCTGCATTGATTGAACCCACATCACCGTACGAGCACCTTTGGAGGATTCCGCGATGTACAGGAACAGTAAAGGCTTCCACTCCGTTAAGGTTACAGCTGCTCATGTGTGACGACATACATTGCATCATGTCAGTTGATGCAAGACACCCTGGGAGCACCCATGATGCATTCATCCTACGCGAGATATCTGCCATGTTTCAGCAGCAGTCAGAAGGGCAGATCTGGCAACTGGGAGACAAAGGGTATGGCCTCGCCACCTGGCTCATGACGCCCCTACGCGTAACCCGGAAGGAAGCTGACTGGGAATACAACATATTGCACATTGTGATGCGCAGCATAATAGAGAGGACCTTTGGTATCGTGAAACAGCGTTTCCGATGCCTGGACCGTTCCGCAGGCTATTTGCAATACTCGCCTGAGATTGTCGGTCAGTTCACTGTTGTGTGCTGCATGCTGCATAACTTAGCCATTATGAGACAGCAGCAGTTGGTAGTAGAAGACCCACCTGAGGTGATAGTGGCTGATGATGAGGAGGAAGATACAGATGACGAGGAGAAAGAGGAAGACGAGGAAGCCATCCAACTACCTGAACGCGGAGCACAATGGCGGAGAAGGGCGAGCTCTCGTGCCCCTTTAACAATTGCTCGAGACTTGCGCCAGCACCTCATCTGTGAACACTTTGCTGCCTGAAGGCTCAGCGGCAACTGATCCAAATGGACCATGTTTACTGTTTGGACCTGTTCTGTAATGTTGTGTTGTGTTAATGGAACAAATAATGGAAATGATTAGAAAAATAGAAACATATAGAAACATAGAAAATAGGTGGAGGAGTAGGCCATTCGGCCCTTCGAGCCTGCACCATCATTCAATAAGATCATGGCTGATCATTCCCTCAGTACCCCTTTCCTGCTTTCTCTCCATACCCCTTGATCCCTTTAGCCGCAAGGGCCATATCTAACTCCCTCTTGAATATATCCAATGAACTGGCATCGACAACTCTCTGCGGTAGGGAATTCCACAGGTTAACAACTCTCTGAGTGAAGAAGTTTCTCCTCATCTCAGTCCTGAATGGCCTACCCCTTATCCTAAGACTCTGTTCCCTGGTTCTGGACTTCCCCATCATAAGGAACATTCTTCCCGCATCTAACCTGTCCAGTCCCGTCAGAATCTTATAAGTTTCTATGAGATCCCCTCTCATCCTTCTAAACTCCAGTGTATAAAGGCCCAATTGATTCAGTCTCTCATAGAAACATAGAAACATAGAAAATAGGTGCAGGAGTTGGCCATTCAGCCCTTCTAGCCTGCACCGCCATTCAATGAGTTCATGGCTGAACATGCAACTTCAGTACCCCATTCCTGCTTTCTCGCCATACCCCTTAATCCCCCGAGTAGTAAGGACTTCATCTAACTCCCTTTTGAATATATTTAGTGAATTGGCCTCAACAACTTTCTGTGGTAGAGAATTTCACAGGTTCACCACTCTCTGGGTGAAGAAGTTTCTCCTCATCTCGGTCCTAAATGGCTTACCCCTTATCCTTAGACTGTGACCCCTGGTTCTGGACTTCCCCAACATTGGGAACATTCTTCCTGCATCTAACCTGTCTAAACCCGTCAGAATTTTAAACGTTTCTATGAGGTCCCCTCTCATTCTTCTGAACTCCAGTGAATACAAGCCCAGTTAATCCAGTCTTTCTTGATAGGTCAGTCCCACTATCACGGGAATCAGTCTGGTGAATCTTCGCTGCATTCCCTCAATAGCAAGAATGTCCTTCCTCAAGTTAGGAGACCAAAACTGTACATAATACTCCAGGTGTGGCCTCACCAAGGCCCTGTACTACTGTAGCAACACCTCCCTGCCCCTGTACTCAAATCCCCTAGCTATGAAGGCCAACATACATTTGCCTTCTTCACCGCCTGCTGTACCTGCATGTCAACTTTCAATGACTGATGAACCATGACACCCAGGTCTCGTTGCACCTCCCCTTTTCCTAATCTGCCACCATTCAGATAATATTCTGCCTTCGTGTTTTTGCCCCAAAATAGATAACCTCACATTTATCCACATTATACTGCATCTGCCATGCATTTGCCCACTCACCTAACCTGTCCAAGTCACCCTGCAGCCTTTTAGCGTCCTCCTCACAACTCACACCGCCACCCAGTTTAGTGTCATCTACAAACTTGGAGATATTACACTCAATTCCTTCATCTAAATCATTAATGTATATTGTAAAGAGCTAGGGTCCCAGCACTGAGCCCTACGGCACTCTACTAGTCACTGCCTGCCATTCTGAAAAGGACCCCCTTATCCCGACTCTCTGCTTCCTGTCTGCCAACCAGTTCTCTATCCACGTCAGTACATTACCCCTTAATACCATGTGCTTTAATTTTGCACACCAATCTCTTGTGTGGGACCTTGTCAAAAGCCTTTTGAAAGTCCAAATACACCACAATCACTGGTTCTCCCTTATCCATTCTACTAGTTACATTCTCAAAAACCTCCAGAAGATTTGTCAAGCATGATTTCCCTTTCCTAAATCTATGCCGACTTGGACCGATCCTGTCACTGCTTTCCAAATGTGCTGCTATTTCATCTTTAATAATTGATTCCAACATTTTCCCCACTACTGATGTCAGGCTAACCGGTCAATCATTACCCGTTTTCTCTCTCCCTCCTTTTTTAAACAGTGGTGTTACATTAGCTACCCTCCAGTCCATAGCAACTGACCCAGAGTTGATAGTCTGTTGAAAAATGATCACCAATGCATCTACTATATCTATGGGCCACTTCCTTAAGTACTTTGGGATGCAGACTATCAGACCCCGGGGATTTATCGGCCTTCAATCCCATCAATTTCCCTAACACAATTTCCCACTTTATAAGGATATCCTTCAGTTCCTCTTTCGCACGAGATCCTCGAACCCCTAGTATTTCTGGAAGGTTATTTGTGTCTTCCTTCGTGAAAGCAGAACCAAAGTATTTGTTTAACTGGTCCACCATTTCTTTGTTCTCCATTATAAATTCACCTTAATCTGACTGCAAGGGACCTATGTTTTTTTTCACTAATCTTTTTCTCTTCACATATCTATAGAAGCTTTTGCAGTCAGTTTTTATGTTCCCAGCTAGCTTCCTCTCATACTCTATTTTCCCCCTCCTAATTAAACCCTTTGTCCTCCTCTGCTGTATTACAAAATTCTCCCAGTCCTCAGGTTTGCTGCTTTTTATGGCCAATTTAGTTCAAAAAGTTGTGTTAATAATGGAACAAATAATGGAAATGATTCAGTTATAATTTAAAATATATTTTATTCAAAAGTTTAACAAACAAACTTAACTTAACTTTAATAAAAATATTCTTGTATCAAACTTTAAAGTTTTCAGTTAAGATCATTTAAAACTTTAAGATCACTTATAAACTCTAAGATCACTTAAAAAATTTAAGATCACATACAAACTTTTAAATTTGTAAATTTAAATAACTTACAAAAAAATTTAATTTGAGAACAGTTACAACAGTAACAACAATAATAATAATAATAACAACAACAACAGCAGCAAAGAAAGGCTGCATCCATCTCTCCTCCACCTTATTCTAATACCGACCACTGCGCTTGGTCTTGTTGATTCCACCCCTGCCTGCAGGCGGTGGTGCAGCGTTTCTCGGGTTGGTACAAAGCTTATTATTTCGAACATGTCGGGTAAGGCGTACTTCTTGATGGGGGGGATGGGGGCGGGCAGGCAGCAATGTGGAAGGTCCAGCTTGGGCCTCTTCAGAGGCTGGTCTGGGGATTGGAGTGGGAATGGCAGTTGATTCTTTCAATGGGCACGGGGTCTGGGCGTGTTCCCTTATTGCAGCAGCTAACTCCAACATTCATAAGAACATAAGAACATAAGAACATAAGAAATAGGAGCAGGAGTGGCCATACAGACCCTCAAGCCTGCTCTGCCATTTAATACGATCATGGCTGATCCAATCATGGGCTCAGGTCCACTTCCCTGCCTGCTTCCCATAACCCCTTATTCCCTACTCGGTTAAGAAACTGTCTATTTCTGTCTTAAATTTATTCAATGTCCCAGCTTCCAAAGCTCTCTGAGGCAGCGAATTCCACAGATTTACAATCCTCTGAGAGAAGAAATTTCTCCTCATCACAGTTTTAAATGGGCGGCCCCTTATTCTAAGATCATGCCCTCTAGTTCTAATCTCCCCTATCGGTGAAAACATCTTCTCTGCATCCACCTTGTCAAGCCCCCTCATAATCTTATACGTTTTGATAAGATCACCTCTTATTCTTCTGAATTCCAATGAGTAGAGGCCCAACTTACTCAACCTTTCCTCATAAGTCAACCCCCTCATCTCTGGAATCAACCTAGTGAACCTTCTCTGAACTGCCTCCAAAACAAGTATATCCTTTCGTAAATAAGGTGTAGAAGAAAAATTAAGCAGAGGGAAATTAATCAAGTAAAGTTAAAACCATAAGCGGGGTTCACAGTAAAGACAGAAAAGATATATGTTACTGAACTTGACACTCTGAAAACAGAATGCTGTGGTACCTCTGCAATCATTAATCAGTTTGCTGTTATCAAGGCTCGAAGAAAGAGCAAAGCAAATGAATTCTCCTTAGAAAGGGTCATAGCTGAGGTCAAAGAACTCTCACGAAGATCGATCATTTTATTACAGTATAAACCAGACAGTTCGGAAAAATACTCTCCAAGGCTAGGTCACATGGGGTGGTAAGAGATTACGGGAAACAAAAGATGATTGAAAAACATCTCAACTGGTTGAAAGCAGTTAAGCCAAGAGGACAAGAGTTCGTAGACCTGAGAATGATGTGGCATGCAACTTATAAGATAAAGGGTGCACAGGGGAGGTAACGAAGTTTGCTGTCAATATAATTGTAATAACGAATTAATTATAGTAGGTAGGCGAAAAGTTTGTGATGCGGCAGGGAAACAACAAATGGAAAACCTCCATGCGGAACTTCATGATTTTGTATGTATTTTGACTGTATAGAAAGAGTAACCCAAGATTGTTCAGGGAGAATGGCTGGTTTGGGTCACCGAGTTATTGAACTCATGCAGAAGCTGTCTCTCCCTTGATCGAGTACTTTATAATAAGCAATTCTTTTCTCCAAAACAGACTTGTGTTGAGTATCTTTGTAATACTCCACCACATAAGGAAAAAAAAACTGTACACAATATTGCAAGTGTGGCCTCACCAATACCCTGTATAACTGTAGCAAGGCTTCCCTGCTGTTATACTCCATCCCCTTTCCAATAAAGGCCAAGATTCCATTGGCCTTCCTGATCATTTGCTGTACCTGCATACTATCCTTTTGTGTTTCATGCACAAGGACCCCCAGGTCCTGCTGTACTGCAGCACTTTGCAATTTTTCTCCATTTAAATAATAACATGCTCTTTGATTTTTTTCTGCCAAAGTGCATGGCCTCACACTTTCGAACATTATACTCCATCTGCCAAATTTTTGTCCACTCACTGAACCTGTCTATGTCCTTTTGCGTCCTCCTCACACATTGCTTTTCTTCCCACCTTTGTATCATCAGCAAACTTGGCTACGTTGCACTCAGTCCCTTCTTCCAAGTCGTTAATATAGATTGTAAATAGTTGGGGTCCCAGCACTGATCCCTGCGGCACCCCACTAGTTACTGATTGCCAACCAGAGAATGAACCATTTATCCCAACTCTCTGTTTTCTGTTAGTTAGCCAATCCTCTATCCATGCTAATATATTACCCCCAACCCTGTGAACTTTTATCTTTTATGCGGCACCTTGTCAAATGCCTTCTGGAAGTCCAAATACACCACATCCACTGGTTCCCCTTTATCCACCCTGTTCGTTACATCCTCAAAGAATTCCAGCAAATTTGTCAAACATGACTTCCCCTTCATAAATCCATGCTGACTCTGCCTGACCGAATTATGCTTTTCCAAATGTCCTGTTACTGCTTCTTTAATAATGGACTCCCAACATTTTCCGAACCACAAAAGATGGGTTAACCGGTCTATAGTTTCCTGCTTTTTGTCTGCCTCCTTTTTTAAATAGGGGTGTTACATTTGCAGTTTTCCAATCTGCTGGGACCTCCCCAGAATCCAGGGAATGTTGGTAAATTACAACCAATGCATCCACTATCCCTGCCATTACTTCTCTTAAGACCCTAGGATGCAAACCATCAAGTCCAGGGGATTTATCCACCTTTAGTCCCATTATCTTACTGAGTACTACCTCCTTTGTGATTGTGATTGTGTTAAATTCCTCCCCCACCTACAGCCCCTTGACTATCCACTGTTCGTATATTGTTAGTGTCCTCTACCGTAAAGACTGATACAAAATATTTGTTCAGAGTTTCTGCCATCTCCATGTGCCCTATTACTAATTCCCTGATCTCGTCTTCTAAAGGCCACTCTTTTCCTTTTTTATATACCTATAGAAACTCTTGCTATCTGTTTTTATGTTTCGTGCTAGTTTACTTGCATAGTCTATCTTTCCTTTCTTAATCAGTTTTTTAGTCATTCTTTGCTGACTTTTAAAAGCTTCCCAATCTTCTGTCCCCCCACTAGTTTTGGCCACTTTGTATGCCCTTGTTTTTATTTCTTTAGTTAGCCATGGATGGCTATCTTTTCTTTTAGACCCTTTCCTCCTCACTGGAATATATTTTTCTTGAGAGTTGTGAAACATCTCCTTAAATATACGCCATTGTTCATCAACCGTCCTACACTTTAATCTATTTTCCCAGTCCACTTTGCCCAACTCTGCCCTCATACCTTCATAGTCACCTTTATTTAAGCTTAATACGCTGGTTTGAGATCCAACTTTCTCACCCTCCATCTGAATTTGAAATTCAACCATGCTATGATCACTCATTCTTAGAGGATCCTTTACCAGGAGATCGTTTATTAATCTTGTCTCATTACACAGGACCAGATCTAAGATAGCCTGCCCCCTGGTTGGTTCTGTTACATACTGCTCAAGGAACCCGTCCCTTATGCACTCTATGAATTTTTCCTCAAGGCTACCCTCACCAATTTGATTTGTCCAATCAATATGGAGGTTAAAATCACCCATGATTATTGCTGTTCCCTTTTTACAAGCCCTCACTATTTCCTGGTTTATAATCCGACCAACAGAGTTGCTACTATTAGGGGGCCTATAGACTATGTCCACCAGTGACTTTTTCTCCTTATTATTCCTTATCTCCACCCAAACTGTTTCAACATCCTAATCATTTGAGCCAATATCATTTCTCACTATTGCAGTGATTCCATCATTTATCAATAGAGCTACCCCATCTCCTTTTCCTTTCTATCTGTCCTTCCGGATTATCAAATACCCCATACTATTTAATTCCCAGTCCTGGTCACCTTGCAACCACGTCTCTGTTATGGCTACCAGATCATATCCATTTGTATCTATTTGTGCCGTCAACTCATCTATTTTGTTACGAATGCTACGTGCATTTAGACAAAGTGCCTTTAAATTTGTTTTTTTTACCCTTTTTTCCTGCTTATTTCTTCTCTCCTTGAAACTCACTTTCTTTATTTTTGCTTTCTAATTTCAGCTTTACTCCCTTCCCTACTGAATCTATTTTCAGGTTCCCATCACCCTGCCAAGTTGGTTTAAACCCTTCCCAACAGCACGAGCAACCCCCCCCCCGCCCAGCCCCCGTGAGAATATTGGTCCCGACTCTGTTTAGGTGCAACCTGCATATGGCCTGACAGTGCTTCAACTACCTCCAACATTCCCTCCCTCATGTTCACTGACATTGTATCAGCTACCTGGGACATTCCCTCCCTCATGTTCCCGGACAGTGTTCCCATTTCTCGTGAGAGCGTTGTTATTTCCCTCGACAGTCCTGATAACTCATCACCCAGGAGTAATCATGTAAGGTCAATGCTCTCCGCACTCATTGCCATCATCCGAACCACAACTATTAGATCCTGCACCTCAGGAGAGCGCTGTCGAGCTCTCCTTCCCCTCCTCACCCTGGTGTGGCTCGCTGCATCCCACTGGTACCTGCAGCCTCGGACAGTGGGGCCCTGGGTGTGCCTTGCTGCATCCCACTGGGACCTGCAGCCTCGGACGGTGCGGCCCTGGGTGTGCCTCGCTGCACCCCATTGGAATCCCCAGCCTCGGACTGTTGGAAACCATGGAATGCCTCACCAACACTCGTGCCACTCAGGAAAGGGGCTGGCACCTCAACAGGTGACACCTACACCTCCTCCAGAGTGAGTGCAACAGTAGGGGCTTGATCCATCACCTCCCCCTCCCCCTCATCCCCATGCTCTTGGTCTGGAAGGTGGGATTGGAAGATGTTCTCCTCTTCAGGCTCGTCCGCGTCTGAATCTTCTTCTGCATCGGCTTCAGCCTCGTCAGGGTTGACCTCAAGTTCTGCAAAATATAACAGAACAGACAAATGGTTAGCAGCAGAGGAGGGGGCAGAGTGGCATGAGTAGGCTCACACAGTGCAGGGAGCAGGCTCATTGTAAGGACCATGATGAATGATAGCACATTGCATCAACTGAAGCGTAGCTGACAGAGGCATCCCCATGAACCAAAGCATGGCTAGGCCGCGCAGTACTTAACATTTAGGAAAGCCAGACTCTGGAAGTTGCAGTACTTATCCTCTCCCTCGAGTGTGGGCCCAGCTTGTGCAGTGGTGGTTGCTTTTCTCCAGGCAGGAGCCAGCAACGTAGTGACCCTGTCTTCCAAGGGTGTCAGTGGGTGCAGATTTGCTGAGTTTTTTCCCTTTTGTTGTGGGCCACCTTCCTCTGCAAAGATGAAAATATAACTTTTTAGAGAGGGTGTCTTTCTGCTGGGTGGGACATACAGATGGTCACATTTACAATTGCAATTCCAGTGAATAAATGAAAATATTACTTACACTAACTACTTGACCAAGATCGTGTCACTTCTTTTTGCACTGGCCTCCAAAGCTTGGGGTGGTCACCATTGCACAGTAATCTTCTGCAATTTGGTTCCAGTGTTTCTTCATTTCTTTTGGTGAAAGCTTTATGTGACCTCTGCTGGTGTCCAGCTCCTGCCATCTGGCCTCAATTACAATAACCAATGCCTCCCCTTCATCCTGTGAGAAATTCTTGGTCCTTGATCTTGTATTGCAGCTCTGATTTTTCCAATGATAATTAAAGTTCTCACACACAACTGGCTCTTTAAAAATGGCCAAATGCAGACCAGGAGCTCTCCTGGGCATGCGCACCCACAGCAATCACGTCAAAAGATCCTTTTTTTCCCCGTGCATGTGCAGAAGAGGGGGCGTTGTTTTTTCAGCGCAGACATTAGGCTTCACCCCCCGAAGTTAAATGACAGGCTGCATGGCGCCAATTTCGAAAAATGGAACGGGGAAACTTGCTAGTTATTTTTTGGAGTTGTCGGAGCCAAACAAAATGGGCGTAACTCTTGCAGTACACCAAAAAACGGCATTGGGGAAAATGGAGTCCATTGTCACAGGCAGGCACTGGAGCTCACAGTGCCAACTCTACTGCTTTCAGAGAATAGACAGGGCTCACCCTCCCAAGTTAGGAGCACTCACACTGCCGAGTTCAAATAGGAAAGGGTGAGGCCATGGAGGGATTTCAACATGAGGATGATAATTTTAAAATTAAGATGTTGATGAACCATGAGCCTTAACATAATGCAGGTTAGGATATGGGCAGCAGAGCTTCAGATGAGCTCAAAATCATTGAGGTTAGAAGATGGGAGTTTGGCCAGGAGAACATTGGAATAGTCGGGAATAGTTAGGGCCAACACAGAATGAATGTTCCTGCTAATTTTTTGGGTGTGTGGCCCCCCGCTTAAGGGGCTGTGTGGCCCATTCAAAAGACTGCGTTGGCCCGGTTCTTTCATTATAATGGCGTTGAGCAGCCTACACGCAACCTGCAGATTGCTGCGTGACTGCGCAACTTAAAGGGAATATTGCACAGAATATGCTCTCATTTAAAAAAATTTATTTATTCATTGCCCATCTGTAGTTGCCCTTGAGAAGGTGGTAGTGAGCTGCGTTCTTAAGCTGCTGTGGTGTGGTGGTGGTGGGAGGGCAGGGGGTGGGATGCAGTGAGGGGAGGAGAGGGAGACCGTGGTGCAGGTGCAAAGGGGGTGGCGGTGGAAGAATGTGATCCAGGCCTAACAGAGGGTGGAGGTACGTGATCCATCCTCCCATCTGGATCATGTTCTTGCTCTCACACACCTCCGCTTTAGACCTTGATCACGTTCTTCCTATCTCTTCACTGTTCTCCCCAACAAGTTACTGACCTCCCCCCCCACCTCCACCGAGTTCATAACCTTCTCCCGAGTTCCTGATTTACTCCTCCTGAATTCCTGACCTCTCCCCGAGTTCCTGACCTCCCCACTGCAAGCTCCTCTCTCCTCCACCTCTGAGTTCCACTTTCCCCGCCATCGAGCTCCTCTCTATCCCGCCTCTGAGCTCCTCTCTCCACGCCACCTTCATCCCCTCGACTCTCCCTCCCCATCCAATCCCCTGATCTTCTCCACAGGTAGCCAAGGAAAGTGTTATATATGTGGACTTGTATTTACTCTGTACAGCCACCAGAGGGCTCATCCACTGGAGTCCAAAGGGATCCCATAATCCTTTGGGAGCACAGGTATTTAAGGAGGCCTCACAGGTTGGAGAGGCACTCTGGAGACCTGCACTAAAAGACTAAGGGCACACTGTACTTTTGAGCTCACAGTATTCAGGCTGCTCTTTCTCCATACATAACAACTGTCGATGAGATACAGATAGTGAACCCAAAGATGCAGAGAATGGTGGGCATCCTGGAGAAATTCTTGGAAGGAGATGATTGGGAAACTTTTGTGGAGCGACTCGACCAATACTTTGTGGCCAATGAGCTAGATGGGGAAGAGAGCACTGTCAAACGAAGGGTGATCTTCCTCACCGTCTGTGGGGCATCAACGTATGGCCTCATGAAGAATCTGCTCACTCCAGCGAAACCCACGCAGAAATCGTACGACGATTTGTGCACACTGGTCCGAGTGCATTTGAACCCAAAGGAAAGTATTCTGATGGCGAGGTACTGGATCTACACCTACAAAAGGTCTGAAGGTCAGGAAGTGGCAAGTTATTTTGCCGAGCTAAGACGCCTTGCAGGACATTGCGAATTTGAAGGACATTTGGAGCACATGCTCAGAGACTTTTTCGGACTTGGCAGTGGCCACGAAACCACACTTCGCAAACTTTTGACTGTAGAGACCTCAATCTTGAGTAAGGCCATAGTGATAGCCCAGGCATTCATTGCCATCAGTGACAATATGAAGCAAATCTCTCAGCACACAAGTGCTGCTACAAGTACTATGAACAAAGTGATGTTGTTTTCGAATCGGAACGTACAGGGCAGGTCACACATACCTGCAGCTGCACGTCCGCAGATGTCTCACAGTCCACCATCAAGGGTGATGAATGCAAGGCCATTAACACCTTGTTGGCGCTGGGGGGGAGGTGTTCATCGTTTCCATTCATGCCGATTCAAAGGATACGTTTGCAAGGGCTGTGGACAATGGGACACCTCCAACGAGTGTGCAGGCGAGCTGCAAAGTCTGTTAAACCTGCAAACCACCATGTTGCAAAGGAGGACAGATCCATGTAGGATCATGATGAACCAGAGCCTCAGACCAAGGAGGCAGAGGTACATGGGGTGCACACATTCACTACGAATTTTCCTCCGATAATGCTGAATGTGGAACTAAATGGACTCCCGATGTCAATGGAGCTGGACACAGGGGCGAGTCAGTCCATCATGGGCAAAAAGACTTTTGAAAGCTTGTGGTGCAACAAGGCCTCAAGGCCAGTCTTAACTCCAGTTCGCACGAAACTAAGAACTTACACGAAAGAACTGATTCCTGTAATCGGCAGTGCTACCGCAAAGGTCTCCTACGATGGAGCGGTGCACAAGCTACCACTCTGGATGGTACCGGGCGATGGTCCCACGTTGCACGGCCGGAGCTGGCTGGGAAAGATACGCTGGAACCGGGATGACGTCCGAGCGCGATCTCCTGCTGATGACACTTCGTGTGCCCAGGTCTTAAACAAATTTTCTTCGCTGTTCGAAACAGGCATTGGGAAATTCCAAGGAGCAAAAGTGCAGATCCATCTAATTCCAGGAGCTTGACCCATCCATCACAAGGCAAGAGCAGTACCATACATGATGAGAGAAAGGGTAGAGATCGAGTTAGACCGGCTGCAACGAGAGGGCATCATTTCACCGATCGAGTTCAGCGAGTGGGCCAGTCCTATTGTCCCAGTCCTCAAGGAAGACGGCACCATCAGAATCTGTGTCGATTACAAAGTAACTATCAATTGTTTCTCCCTGCAGGACCAATACCCACTACCAAAAGCCGACGACCTCTTTGCAACGCTGGCAGGAGGAAAGACTTTCACAAAACTGGATCTGACTTCCACCTACATGATGCAGGAACTGGAGGAATTATCGAAGGCCCTCACCTGCATCAACATACACAAAGGTCTCTTTGTTTATAACAGATGCCCATTTGGAATCCGATCAGCGGTGGCGATATTCCAGGGAAACATGGAAAGTTTACTGAAGTCGGTCCCGCACACCATGGTCTTCCAGGATGACATCTTGGTCACAGGTCGGAACACAGTCGAGCACCTGCAGAACCTGGAGGAAGTTCTTAGTCGACTCAACCGCATGGGGCTCAGGTTAAAAAGCTCGAAGTGCATTTTCCTGGCGCCTGAAGTGGAATTCTTGGGAAGGAGGATTGCGGCGGATGGCATCAGGCCCACCAACGTGAAGACAGGCAATCGAGAATACACCGAGGCCACAGAATGTGACGGAGCTGCTGTCGTTTCTGGGACTCATGAACTACTTTGGTAACTTCTTACTGGGTCTCAGCACACTGTTAGAACCACTGCATGTCTTACTACGAAAAGGGGGCGAATGGGTTTGGGGCAAAAGCCAAGAAAATGCCTTTATAAAAGCGAGAAAATTGTTATGCTCAAACAAATTGCTTGTGTTGTATGATCCATGTAAGCATTTGGTACTTGCATGTGATGCATCATCATATGGCGTTGGGTGTGTATTGCAACAAGCTAATGATTTTGGGAAACTGCAACCGGTTGCTTATGCATCCAGGAGTCTGTCTAAGGAGCCTACAGCATGATTGAAAAAGAAGCATTAGCGTGTGTCTATGGGATAAAAAGAATGCATCAATACCTGTTTGGGCTAAAATTCAAATAGGAAATTGACCTTAAGCCACTTATATCCCTGTTTTCCGAGAGTAAAGGGATAAATACCAACGCATCGGCCCGCATCCAGAGATGGGCGCTCACGTTGTCCACATACAACTACGCCATCTGCCACAGGCCAGGCACAGTAAACTGCGCTGATGCTCTCAGTAGGCTGCTTTTGCCCACCACGAGGGTGAAAATGGCGCAGCCCGCAGATCTAGCCATGGTTATGGAAGCATTTGAGAGTGAGCAATCACCCGTCACTGCCCGGCAGATCAAAACCTGGACAAGCTAGTACACCTTATTATCTCGAGTCAAAAGCTGTGTGCTTCACGGGAGTTGGGCCAGTATCCCAGTGGAAATGCAGGAAGAGATACAGCCGTTCCAGCGGCGCAAAGTTGAAATGTGTATATAGTATATATAGGCAGACTGCCTTCTGTTTGGCAGTCGAGTAGTGGTTCCCAAGAAGGGCAGAGACACCCTCATCGATGACCTCCACAGTACCCACCCAGGCATCGTAATGATGAAAGCGATAGCCAGATCCCATGTGTGGTGGCCCGCTATCGATGCGGACTTAGAGTCCTGCGTTCACAGGTGTAATACATGCTCGCAGTTAAGCAATGTACCCAGGGAGGCGCCGCTAAGTTTATGGTCTTGGCCCTCCAAACCGTGGTCTAGGGTACACATCGACTATGCAGGCCTGTTCTTGGGTAAAATGTTCTTTGTGGTTGTAGACGCGTAATCCAAGTGGATTGAATGTGAGATAATGTTGGCTAGCACGTCCGCTGCCACTACCGAAAGCCTGCGGGCCATGTTTGCCACACACGGCTTACCCAATGTCCTGGTGAGCGACAACGGGCCATGTTTTACCAGTGCTGAGTTCAAAGAATTCATGACCCGTAACGGGATCAAACATGTCACATCTGCCCCGTTTAAATCAGCGTCCAATGGTCAGGCAGAGAGAGCAGTGCAAACCATCAAGCAAGGCTTGAAGAGGGTAACTGAAGGCTCACTGTAGACTCGCCTATCCCGAGTCCTGCTTAGCTACCGCATGAGACCCCACTCACTCACTGGGATCCCACCTGCTGAACTGCCCATGAAAAGAGCACTTAAGACAAAGCTCTCATTAGTGAAAGGTGCAAAATTCACAAGAACCCCCCCAGTGTTTGGGCTCGTTCGAAAGGAAATTTAATTTGGGACTATCTACCAAAAAGTTTGAAATCCTAAAGTGCTTATGGAAGAAACTACGAACTTTAATTGAATTGTGGTATTTTAAAAAGACAAATTCAAGGTTGTGGGCGGGCCTAAAGAACTAATAGGAGACATCTTGATTATTGGAATTGTCTGGGTGTTGGGACCAAGTTAACTTGTCTGGAGAAATGGGTATTCAAGAATCCTTCTCCACAAGAGACATTAACATTACAACAAATAACCCAGAGATAGCTAACCATCAACCAGAGTCTGGAAAAGAATTTCAGCATATACATCACAAAGAGGCCCAATCCAGCCTGTATGCGAAAACCTAAGCACAAAAGGATATTGCGATTACCAAGCTAATATTTCCATCAGGAAACAGTTTTCAAACATCAACCCACCCAAGACATATTAACTTTTAACGAGCCTACCAAAATATTACAAAGAAGAGTCAAGCCCTCCAAATTTAAACAAAGAATTCTGAACTGATTTGGTGCCAAGATTAGAACCACTCAACCCGTATAACTGGCCCCTGTTTTCAACAGAGGGTAGGTTGCTGAGTAGCTACAAGTTGCTACTACCTCAGATGCCATATTGCTCGTGCTATACTACGACTATGTCATCAAGACAAGGAGAGAAACCAACGCGACAGTTGTAAACTAACTTCTCCAGCCTCGACGTCCTGAAGTCCTGAAGGAAGGTAGAACATTACCATCATGGCAGCAATCGACCACAGCTAACGTGATTTCAACGGAAAACCACCGCGATCGACCAAACTCGACACGAAACTCCAACGGGAAAAAAACGAAGAATCGAAAAGTTTCCACTCTACAATCTGACTACCAACAGGTGAAAACATTACCTAAAGAGACTTTGAACCTATTTCTAACAAAGAAAACCGGGTACTTACCCCATCGATCCAAAACGCACCTTATCGCATCAGCGGACTCAACCCAACTGAGAATTGCTCAGCTAGAATTCTTCTCCGATGTTCGGGGTACAGCAAGCAGAACCTACAGATTGCAATGAACCCCGAAATCGCGAACGACCGCTAACTGACCAGAAATGATTGGTAAGCATAGTCCCTGCTTGCTCTGGAGTCTAACCTAGCTAGAATTAGGTATTGGGAGGTGGGAGGTGTAATTTTACTGTAACCCCCTTTCAAATGTGTAATGTATTGTTCTTTATTAGAGTGATTATAAGGTTGACATTGTATTTTCTTGTCTGCAATAAAATCAAAGTTCTTTTGCATCAAACCAGTTGTCCTTTGCGCTTTGTCACATCCCCCAACTAAACCCAGAGTCTAGAACCCAAGGGAGTGGGAGCGATTCGAACTACTCAAGTTGGTCAGAGGTAAACCTGACTCCCGGGACCATTACATTAGTTCACCCTGATCTACATGAACAGGTAGAGAGCAGGCGGCTTCATCAAAGTGCATACCATAGTTGTGCAAATGTGTCACGGGAGATTGAAATCAATGATCCTGTATTTATATTAAATTATGGACAAGGTCTCAAGTGGCTTCCCTGCACTGCTGTGGCCAAAGAGGGGAGCAGGATGTTTCGGGTCAAACTTTCAAATGGACTTATTCACCAGAAACACTTGGCCCAAATCAAACTCAGATTCACGGACTATCCTGAGCAACCCACCTTGGACCCTACCTTTTTTGATCCCCCAACATACACACCAGTGGCAATCAGCACCACAGTTGACCACGAAGCAGAACCCATCATCTACAGCAGCCCTGCAGGGCCCAACACACCAGGCAGCCCAGCAAGGCCAGCTGCACAGCAGCCCAGCGAGGGCCCAACAAATGATTCAACAACATCAGCTTTCACACCGAGATGATCAACCAGGGCAAGAAGGGCCCCAGATCAACTCACATTGTAAATAGTTACACTATTGACTTGAGGGGGGGAGTGTTGTTATATATGTGGCCTTGTATTTACTCTGTACAGCCACCAGAGGGCTCATCCCCTGGAGTCCCAAGGGATCCCATAATCCCTTGGAAGCACAGGTATTTAAGGAGGCTTCACAGGTTGGAGAGGCACTCTGGAGACCTGCAATAAAAGACTAAGGTCACTTTACTTTGAGCTCACAGTGTTCAGTCTGACTCTTTCTTCATACACAACCGAAAGTGTGTCGGTTCACGCCACAGCTGCTGCATCGTTGGGTGTGGATGCACAGCCAGATCAAGTGTGCATGTTTAACTGGATTTAGTGCTCATGCACTGTATCAAATGGGACACATGCACTGTACCAAACGGGGTGCATGCACTGTACCAAACGGGAGCGCATGCACTGTAACAAATGAGACACATGCACTGTATCAAATGGGACACATGCACTGTATCAAACGGGGGCACATGCACTGTATCAAATGGGGGCGCATGCACTGTATCAAATGAGGCACATGCACTGTACCAAACAGAGGCGCATGCACTGTATCAAATTGGGCACATGAAATGTGCCAAACAGGGTCACATGCACTGTATCAAATGGGGTCGCATGCACTGTATCAAACGGAGCACATGCACTGTACCAAACGAGGCACATGCACTGTATCAAATGGGGCGCATGCACTGTATCAAACGGGGCACATGGACTGTACCAAACGAGGCACATGCACTGTATCAAATGGGGCGCATGCACTGTATCAAACGGGGCACATGCACGGTACCAAACGAGGCACGTGCACTGTATCAAACGGGGCACATGCACTGTACCAAACGAGGCACATGCACTGTATCAAATGGGGCGCATGCACTGTATCAAATGGGGCACATGCACTGTACCAAATGAGGCACATGCACTATCAAATGGGGTGCATGCACTGTATCAAACGGGGCACGTGCACTGTACCAAACGAGGCACATGCACTGTATCAAACGGGATGCATGTACTGTATCAAACGGGGCACATGCACTGTACCAAACGAGGCACATGCACTGTATCAAACAGGGCGTATGCACTGTATCAAACGGGGCACATGCACTGTACCAAACGAGGCACATGCACTGTATCAAATGGGGCGCATGCACTGTATCAAATGGGGCACATGCACTGTACCAAACGAGACACATGCACCGTATCAAATGGGGGCACACGCACTGTACTAAATGAGGCACATGCACTGTATCAAATGGGGGCACATGCACTGTATCAAACGGGGTGCATGCACTGTATCAAATGGGGCACATGCACTGTATCAAACAGGGCATGTGCACTGTATCAAACGGGGGCACATGCACTGTATCAAATGGGGTGCATGCACTGTGTCAAACAGGGGCGCATGCACTGTATCAAACAGGGGCACATGCACTGTATCAAACAGGGGCACATGCACTGTTACAAATGGGGCGCATGCACAGAGGGACGCAGAACATCGTGGAAATAATCACTCCGAACATTAGGGGCCGAACATTGTAAGGACGGGTCAATTACCTTATGTTCTGGCAATCTTAGGGTGTACTTAAGGCCTAGAAAGGAATCTGTCCTGCTCTCAGTAATTGTATGTTCCTTTTTGGAGCCAGTTAAGAGCCACTGTAACACCCAATTTTGCAATCCGCAGCCAATTGGCATGCAAGTTTGGCTCCCTGTTTTTCAATTGCAGGAACATATAGAAATGGAGGGGAGGAAGCTGCCATGCAAAATTCATTGAGGCCAGCACTCCCCACTCTTGGCTTAGGCACTCCCATGCCACCCATGAATGCATCACCAATTTTGCATGTCTCTCAAAATCTGTGCTCATAGTGTGGATTTTCTGAATCCCCACAGTGGGCAACATACAAGTCCCATTGGAAAATATACTTATTACTTATTCTGAATGAAGGGCAGCAGTTTGTGTGTTGGAATTTGAGCTTTAACTTTGGATCATTTTTACACATATGTATAATTTACAGCACAGAAACAGGCCATTTGACCCAACTGGTCCATGCCAGTGTTAATGCTCCACATAAGCCTCCTCCCACCTTACTTCATCGCACCTTATCTATCTACGCTTCCATTCCGATCTCCCTCATGCAATATCTAGATTCCCCTTAAAGGTATCTATGCTATTTGCTGCAACTATTCCTGTGAGTTCCACATTCTAACCACTCTCTGAGTAAAGAAGTTCCCCTGAATTCTCCAAATTTCAGTTAATGTTTAAGAAGCAGAGGAGCCAAAATTCGGGTGCGCCTGAAAGCTGGTGCACCTATGCGTTTTAGAGTTGTACTTACCCATGGGAGCTCCGATGCGGTTGGAAGAGCCATTTTCAGGGCTTTTCAAAGTCCCACAGGAAATGACTCATAATGCGGCCATAGACTTAAAGCCAGGCTCACTGGCTAAAAATTAGGCGGACAGGAACTCCGCCGCTGTCAATCAGCGGTAAGGTAGTGGTGACATCACAGCGCGTGTGCGTCACCACGCTCTCTCCCCTCTGTTAAAGGGGAGCGATTCTGTTATTTTAAATCTTTGGCCACTGGGCCACCAGGGCAGGTTTTGGCCAGGCCAGCTGCCCGTTGGTGGCCTGGCTGAACCTGGGGGGCAGTATTTTGCCAGCCGATCGGGAAGTTGGCCGGCAGAAATGTTTACATTGCGACCACGATAGTGAGCCCTCCCCTTTAAGGATCGCCGTGCTGCTGGGCCGCAATCATTTTGCAGAGGGTGCACCGGGGGGCACCGCGTGGAGGGGGATTGACGGATGGAGCTGAATATCGGAAGGTAAGTGTTTTTGTTCAATAAAATTGGCGGTGCAATCCCTGATGACTCGCTTTTGGCAGTCATCAGAATCGGGCGGGATTGGGTCTGGGCCGAAAAATCCCTGAGCTGAATTTAGGTCGGGTCAGCCAGTTGACCCCAAAGCGGCGGCCATTCTATTTTTAAGAATGGCCGCCGCAAACGGGCATTAACAGATCTCTTTGAGACCCTGAATTTCAGCCCCAGAGTATCATCAAAAACATTTTTTCAAATTTAGTGCACCAATCTTTATGTCTAGGTCATTGAACTGCTATTTATTTGTTGAAACTGATAAATGTGTCATTAAAAAGTCTGAAGTAAATGAAACAGTTGATATATGCCATTATCCCTTGTATTTTATATGAACAGTACTGGAATTTCTGTCCTCAGATAAATGTAGCCAATTTTATCAAAGGCATTTTTTTTAAAGCTGCAGATAGCAGAAGAATGACCCTGACAATTGAGTGCGGAACACCTCTATAATGTGGTTTCAGGGCAGTTAATCCATGCTTTACAGTGCTGTATATCAGCATGGTTTGTAGTAGTGCATTTGATTCCCAACTCCGAGGGCCTTGAGTGTGAATTATAGTTTGAGTTGACATTCAGGATCATATCACTACATTGAGAAAGTTCTTGACTGTTGGAGAAAATAGCTTGTGGCAATACAGCACCATAGGCCTAATTCGTAAATCCTGTTAAAAACCAACAGGATTGCAGGGTGAGACCTGAATCCTGCACTGGCACTAATGAGCTGCATGAGCCTGAGAATGGGAAAGGATAAAGTGCAGGCCAATGCTGACTGATCCATGTGTGGCATTACCTATTGTTGCTCTACGAGTCAGAAATGAGCCACAGGCGCAACAGCTGAGGGAAGTGGGGACCTTGCCAACTACTGAGTTATAAGGACAGACTTTGAAAGGTCACTGACATGAAACATTAACTCTGTTTCTCTCTCCACAGATGCTGCCTGATCTGCTGAGTGCTTGGAGCATTTTCTGTAAATACAGGTTTACAGCATCCAAGTATTCTTGTCTTGATGTTGTTTTCTGGCTGTCTCACAATGAAAATGGATCGGATAGGGTTCGGGACTGTGTGGATGAAATTAACAGATATAGAATGACTGTGGAAAGATTTGGGCAAATTGTTAAAAACAGAAGCTCGAACCATGGATGAAGAGCTGTGCCCATTACTGTGTCGCGACACCCTAAACCTGTTGCTTTTGAATGTATTTGTGATGTTGCTGCACAGGGTGCGGTGATGTATTCTTTCTCCTACGGTCGCTCGTTTCTGCACGCCTCAAGGAATGAAGACACTTTTTTTAACCACTGACCCTGCACCTTTCTCCAACGCTGCTTTCTGCCCGCACCATGGGTAATTGAGCAAAAACTAAATTGTGGAGTGCACATTGGTACCAACGACATAGGTAAAAACAGGGATGAGGTCCTACGAAAAGAATTTAAGGAGCTAGGAGCTAAATTAAAAAGTAGGACCTCAAAAGTAGTAATCTCAGGATTGCTACCAGTGCCACATGCTAGTCAGAGTAGGAATCGCAGGATAGCGCAGATGAATACATGGCTTGAGCAGTGGTGCAGCAGGGAGGGATTCAAATTCTTGGGGCATTGGAACCAGTTCTGGGGGAGGTGGGACCAGTACAAACCGGACGGTCTGCACCTGGGCAGGACCGGAACCAATGTCCTAGGGGGAGTGTTTGCTAGTGCTGTTGAGGATGAGTTAAACTAATATTGCAGGGGGATGGGAACCAATGCAGGGAGACAGAGGGAAACAAAAAGGAGGCAAAAGCAAAAGACAGAAAGGAGATGAGGAAAAGTGGAGGGCAGAGAAACCCAAGGCAAAGAACAAAAAGGGCCACTGTACAGCAAAATTCTAAAAGGACAAAGGGTGTTAAAAAAGCAAGCCTGAAGGCTTTGTGTCAATGCAAGGAGTATCCGCAATAAGGTGGATGAATTAACTGTGCAAATAGATGTTAACAAATATGATGTGATTGGGATTACGGAGACGTGGCTCCAGGATGATCAGGGCTGGGAACTCAACATCCAGGGGTATTCAACATTCAGGAAGGATAGAATAAAAGGAAAAGGAGGTGGGGTAGCATTGCTGGTTAAAGAGGAGATTAATGCAATAGTTAGGAAAGACATTAGCTTGGATGATGTGGAATCTATATGGGTAGAGCTGCAGAACACTAAAGGGCAAAAATCGTTAGTGGGAGTTGTGTACAGACCTCCAAACAGTAGTAGTGATGTTGGGGAGGGCATCAAACAGGAAATTAGGAGTGCATGCAATAAAGGTGCAGCAGTTATAATGGGTGACTTTAATATGCACATAGATTGGACTAACCAAACTGGAAGCAATACGATGGAGGAGGATTTCCTGGAGTGCATAAGGGATGGTTTTCTAGACCAATATGTCGAGGAACCAACTAGGGGGGAGGCCATCTTAGACTGGGTGTTGTGTAATGAGAGAGGATTAATTAGCAATCTCATTGTGCGAGGCCCCTTGGGGAAGAGTGACCATAATATGGTGGAATTCTGCATTAGGATGGAGAATGAAACAGTTAATTCAGAGACCATGGTCCAGAACTTAAAGAAGGGTAACTTTGAAGGTATGAGGCATGAATTGGCTAAGATAGATTGGCTAATGATACTTAAGGGGTTGACTGTGGATGGGCAATGGCAGACATTTAGAGACCGCATGGATGAATTACAACAATTGTACATTCCTGTCTGGCGTAAAAATAAAAAAGGGAAGGTGGCTCAACCGTGGCTATCTAGGGAAATCAGGGATAGTATTAAAGCCAAAGAAGTGGCATACAAATTGGCCAGAAATAGCAGCGAACCTGGGGACTGGGAGAAATTTAGAACTCAGCAGAGGAGGACAAAGGGTTTGATTAGGGCAGGAAAAATGGAGTACGAGAAGAAGCTTGCAGGGAACATTAAGGCGGATTGTAAAAGTTTCTATAGGTATGTAAAGAGAAAAAGGTTAGTAAAGACAAATGTAGGTCCCCTGCAGTCAGAATCAGGGGAAGTCATAACGGGGAACAAAGAAATGGCAGACCAATTGAACAAGTACTTTGGTTCAGTATTCACTAAGGAGGACACAAACAACCTTCCGAATATAAAAGTGGTCAGAGGGTCTAGTAAGGAGGAGGAACTGAGGGAAATCTTTATTAGTCGGGAAATTGTGTTGGGGAAATTGATGGGATTGAAGGCCGATAAATCCCCAGGGCCTGATGGACTGCATCCCAGAGTACTTAAGGAGGTTGCCTTGGAAATAGCGGATGCATTGACAGTCATTTTCCAACATTCCATTGACTCTGGATCAGTTCCTATCGAGTGGAGGGTAGCCAATGTAACCCCACTTTTTAAAAAAGGAGGGAGAGAGAAAGCAGGGAATTATAGACCGGTCAGCCTGACCTCAGTAGTGGGTAAAATGATGGAATCAATTATTAAGGATGTCATAGCAGCGCATTTGGAAAATGGTGACATGATAGGTCCAAGTCAGCATGGATTTGTGAAAGGGAGATCATGCTTGACAAATCTTCTGGAATTTTTTGAGGATGTTTCCAATAAAGTGGACAAAGGAGTACCAGTTGATGTGGTATATTTGGACTTTCAGAAGGCTTTCGACAAGGTCCCACGCAGGAGATTAATGTGCAAAGTTAAAGCACATGGGATTGGGGGTAGTGTGCTGACGTGGATTGAGAACTGGTTGTCAGACAGGAAGCAAAGAGTAGGAGTAAATGGGTACTTTTCGGAATGGCAGGCAGTGACTAGTGGGGTACCGCAGGGTTCTGTGCTGGGGCCCCAGTTGTTTACATTGTACATTAATGATTTAGACGAGGCGATTAAATGTAGTATCTCCAAATTTGCGGATGACACTAAGTTGGGTGGCAGTGTGAGCTGCGAGGAGGATGCTATGAGGCTGCAGAGTGACTTGGATAGGTTAGGTGAGTGGGCAAATGCGTGGCAGATGAAGTATAATGTGGATAAATGTGAGGTTATCCACTTTGGTGGTAAAAACAGAGAGACAGACTATTATCTGAATGGTGACAGATTAGGAAAAGGGAAGGTGCAACGAGACCTGGGTGTCATGGTACATCAGTCATTGAAGGTTGGCATGCAGGTACAGCAGGCGGTTAAGAAAGCAAATGGCATGTTGGCCTTCATAGCGAGGGGATTTGAGTACAGGGGCAGGGAGGTGTTGCTACAGTTGTACAGGGCCTTGGTGAGGCCACACCTGGAGTATTGTGTACAGTTTTGGTCTCCTAACTTGAGGAAGGACATTCTTGCTATTGAAGGAGTGCAGCGAAGATTCACCAGACTGATTCCCGGGATGGTGGGACTGACCTATCAAGAAAGACTGGATCAACTGGGCTTGTATTCACTGGAGTTCAGAAGAGTGAGAGGGGACCTCATAGAAACGTTTAAAATTCTGACGGGTTTGGACAGGTTGGATGCAGGAAGAATGTTCCCAATGTTGGGGAAGTCCAGAACCAGAGGTCACAGTCTAAGGATAAGGGGTAAGCCATTTAGGACCGAGATGAGGAGAAACTTCTTCACCCAGAGAGTGGTGAACCTGTGGAATTCTCTACCACAGAAAGTTGTTGAGGCCAATTCACTGAATATATTCAAAAGGGAGTTAAATGAAGTCCTTACTACTCGGGGGATCAAGGGGTATGGCGTGAAAGCAGGAAGGGGGTACTGAAGTTGCATGTTCAGCCATGAACTCATTGAATGGCGGTGCAGGCTAGAAGGGCTGAATGGCCTGCTCCTGCACCTATTTTCTATGTTTCTATGTTTCTATGAGAAGGTTCACGAGGTCAATTCCTGAGATGAAGGGGTTGTCATATGAAGAAAGGTTGAGCAGGTTGGGCCTATACTCATTGGAGTTTAGAAGACTGAGAGGTGGTCGTATTGAAGCGTATACAATTCTGAGGGGGCTGGACAGGGTAGATGCAGAGAGGATGTTTCCCCTCGTGGGGGAATCTAGAAGTAGGGGGCAGAGTTTCAGAATAAGGGGTCGCCCATTTAAAACAGAGATGAGGAGGAATTTCTTCTCTCAGAGGGTCATGAATCGTTGGAATTCTCTACCCCAGTGAGCTGTGGAGGCTGGGTCATTGAATTTATTCAAGGTGGAGATAGATGGATTTTTGAGAGATAAGAGAGTCAAAGGTTATGGGGAGCAGGCGGGGAAGTGGAGTTGAGGCCAGGATCAGATCAGCCATGATCTTATTGAATGGCGGAGCAGGCTTGAGGGGCCGTATGGCCTACTCCTGCTCCTATTTGTTATGTTCTTATGTTTTTATAAGAAAAGATTGCCTGTCCTGGGACTTTACTGTTTTGAGAAGAGTATGAGTGGGGACTTGATAGAATTCTTTAAGATTTCACTAGTCTGGAGAAATTAGATCAATGGGCTGCTATTCAATTGGGCACAGGATTTGAGGACAAAGGAGCACAACACCAGCGAGAATGGTTGAACAGAAAACCATGACATAAAAATCAAGGGCTCAATTTTCCCCAAAGTATTTTTTTGCCGTACTTGAAGAGTTATGCCCGATTTTTTGGGGCCTAAGTACGGCAACAAAAAGTTTCTAAGTTTCCCCATTGGATTTCTTCATTTTGGCATGGCCTAACCCGACCTTTAGTTTTGGGGGGTGGAGCCTTCATCTGCGCCAAAAAGATCGGGCGCAGGGACACAATGCGAGTTGAAACATACAGCCAGCTCCCAACACATTGAAAGAATTGAAAAACACATAGCAGCAACTTACCTCTCTCTCTCTCTCTCTCTCTGTCTGTCTGTCTGTGTGAACCGGGGACCGCGAATGGGACCGGACTGGGAGAATGGGGACTGAGAATAGGACCAGACAGCCTTCGGGCAGGGTTGGACGTGAGTTGCTGCTATGTGTTTTTCAATTCTTTTAGTATGTCCGGGCATCTGTTGCACCGATTTCTTTACCTGCGCTGATTTCCTTAACTCTAGCGAAGGTTTTTCAGCAGAGACCACATACGCTGGCTGAAGCACAACTGGAGTAACTCTCAGCTGGCCAAACTTCCCTAAATGGTGTAGGTGCTTGGTTACGCCCCCTTTGACTGAAAAAAAAACTGACCTAAAAAAATAATAACTAACTGAGTTATGCTGGTGCAAATTGATTGGGGAAACTGGTTTTTCAACTTAAGCCAAAAGGAGCAGCCTGCTCCAAAAAAAGGCGCAAATCACTGGGGAAAATTGAGCCCCAAGTGTTGGGAGGTTTGGAAGAGTATGCTAAATGGGCCAATGGCCTTCTGTGACCCAAAACATTACTATGTCGCTATGTTTATCAGGGAAACACTTGAGCAAAATAACCCTAACCCTAACCCTAACCCTAACCCATGCCATTAGAATAAATAATATTGTACTTTTCTTGTCTATAATAAAATCGAAGTTCTTTGCACCAAAACAGTTGTCTCTTGCACTTTGTCACATCCCCAAAATAAATCCAAAGTCTAGAACCCAGGGAGTGGGAGCGATGCGAACCGCTCAGAAGGTCAGAGGTGAACCTGACCCTGCACACCACCCCCTACAACACCTAAGTTGCAAGTCTGCCCTGAGCTGCACCTGGCGTTAGTACAGAATATCAGTGCACAGAAGCACTTAAAATTCATTTGCATTTAATTTACATTGCTGTGTTCTCTTCAGGAGTAGCCTCTTGGAAAGCCATACAGGAAATCCAGGGACACTGCCTTTCGGGTACAGAATGGGGACAATCTTTCTGTGCATAGCATCCATTTTTCAAACACCATTAAATCAATGCTCTAAGTCATTAGTGTAATGTATGTAGCACTCAAATCACTGACTCCACACGGTCTCGTGTTGTAGTAACTGCTGTGACCTTAGTCCTTTATTGTGTAACTCCAGAGTGCCTCTCAGGTGTGGTGGGCAACCTTTTATACTCTGTCTTGCAGGTACTTTCAGGTCTCCCACCACAGCGCCCTCTGTGGTGCACCATTGTACTTATACATTTAATGTACCTGGACAATACATAACAATTAGGATAGACTTGAATTTGTTTTCATCAGGGAAAAGAAAATGGGAGGTTTAGAAGAGTCATGATCCAGGTCCTTACATAATGAGAGGCATAAGTGATGATAATGTAAGGAGGTTATTTCATTTGGGATCCAAATGCAGAACTAAAGGCCAAAGATGGGCTGAATTTTCAGTTATGCTCATTTCAGTGGGGTGGTAATGGCAGTGGGGTGGTAAAGTTTGCACCTCAGTCAGCAAAGTTAATCAGCTGGGCCCTGAATGTGGGACGGAGCGCTAAGGGAGGCATATACAGTGACGTGACATTGGGCCTCCTACTGAGGACACAGCCTGAAACAACACATTTGTGCACTAAAATCATTCAAATTAGCAGGTAGCACCAAATTAACGTATGCCTGTGCTTTATAAATGGGCGTGAGCAAATGTCCTCCTGCGCTGACCCCGTCCGTTTTCGAGTCTTATCAAATTTCGTCCCCATAATTTGACTACATCAAAGATACATATCAAAGATAAGACCTCAGGACTTATCTATTTCCAGATCCTTTGAAAACAGACCATTCATGTAAACATTTGTAATTGTTTACCCCAAAAACAAGACTTCCTGATTAACTGTCCTTAAACCCTTTGAAGAAAATGCTTTACCAACTTATCTTTCTATACTAAAGGCTAATGGATACCTCCTACCCATGTTTTATTACCCTATCCCCTAAACTTAAATTTTAATCTCTTATGGCTGACATCATTGTTGTCATCTATTTCTTTGCACAAACACTTTACATATCAGAAGATAATCTATGCATTACCCTCACGATACTTCAAAGTCACCCTGTTTATATTGGAAAGACCGTTGCTCCAAGATACGAAGAAGTTCGACTGTTAACCCTTAACTCCCTAAGCTGTCCAACATAATCGCTCCAGGAGATATACATGGACCAAGGTCAGGGGCACAAAATGACCATCGTGACAGAGACAAAATTCGGGGCCAAATCTTCACAATTAGCCTGCTCTTTAAAATTGGACTGTTAGATGAAACTACTAAAGGCCTTCACAATAATGCACAGTTTTCAAATCATCGGAATCCTTGTCATCTCAACTTTAACAGACAGATATTGAAGACACTTCAACATATCTAACAAAATTGGGAAAAATGTCCAACTTAATTAAAGATTAGAAATTATTTTTTAATCATATCTTCAGTCACATGCCCTAATCTGTTTCTATTAGTGTTCAGTGTCCAATTTTACTTCAATGAGACATTGTGGGGTATAGTGCATTAAATATTTTTCCGAAATTTCTGCCGTTTCCCTGTTTCCCATTATTAATTCCCCAGTCTCATGCTCTAAGGGACCAACGTTTACTTTAGCTACTTGCTTACTTTTTATATACCTGTAGAAACTCTTACTGTCTGTTTTTATATTTCTTGCTTGTTTACTCTCATAAGCCATCTTCTCTCTCTTTATAATTTTTTTAATTGTTCTTTGCTTGTTTCTAAAAATTTCCCAATCCTCTGGCCTTCCACTGTTCTTCACAACGTTGTATGCCTTTGTTTTCAATTTGATAACATCCTTTATTTCCTTAGTTAGCCAGGGATGGTTCATCCTTCTCTTAAGCGTCTTTCTTTCTCACCGGAATATATCTTTGCTGAAAGTTATGAAAAAGCTGTTGCTTTTCTACAGTCTTACCTGTTAATATATTTTCCCAGTCCACTTTAACCAACTCTGCCTTTGTAATTACCTTTATTTAAGTTCAGGACATTAGTTTGAGACCTAGCTTTCTCACCCTCAAGCTGAATTTGAAATTCTACCATGCTATGATCACTCTTCCCAAGAGGATCCTTCACTATGAGATCATTAATTTAACCAGACTCATTACACATTACCAGATCTAAAATAGTCTGCTTCCTGGTTGGTTCCACAATGTATTGTTCCAAGAAACCATCATGCATACACTCTATGAACTCTTCCTCCAGGCTACCTTTGCCAAGGTAGGGAAAACTCCCCTGCTCTTCTTCGAAATAGTGTCATGGTATCTTTTACATCCACCTTCGAGAGCAGACAGGATCTCGGTATAACGTCTCATCCGACAGTGCAGCACTCCCTCAGTACTGCATTAGAATGTCAGCCTAGATTTTTGTGCTCAAGTCTCTGGAGTGGGACTTGAACCCACAACCTCTGACTCAGAGGCTACCCACTGAGTCACAGCAACACAACTGATAAAAGTAGCACCGAAGTATTGCATTTTATGAGAAATGTCCTTGCTATGAAATGTCTGCATTGAAACAGAATAGGCTAAAATTGACAAATGAAAAGTTAAATGAAACATTCAGTCTAATTCTCTTTATCATGTTGTTTCAACACAAAGTCTGTTTATTCCTAAACTTGAATTTTATGTTTTGTCTGAAAAAAGGGCCAATAGTCTTTTGAAGTTTATGGAATTTTTGTCATTTTTGTAGCAAACAATACAGATTTAAAGCAGAGAAACTGAAAGTTGTGGCATAAGGTTAACCATATTCACCTCATTATTTAAGTACTTGGTTAGAACTGATGCATTGATTTCCTTCAAATAAAATTGATAGTGACATCTCTTACTTTGCAAATACCCTCTGGGAACTGATTATGAGTGAGACTTCTCCTTAATTCAATAAAAGTAATTAAAACCAAAACACATTATTAGTGATTCATCTCTCTTGCTGTAATCGGCAAAATTGTAGCAAACAAAAGTTGAGGCATTTTTAACCTTTAAATCTTTGCCCTGACAGCATTAAATGTTCTGACTGAATGCACTTTATGGATACTTAAGGGACAAGAGCTAATTCATATGTCACAAAACATTGAGAGATCGAGGTATCTACATGTAAGGGATAAATTGTAAAAGTTGCAAATAGGTGGTCAGAATTATGCTGAAGGTAGTGAACTTATCAGTATTAGGAGAGTGTGCATAATTGCCTATGTATGTAACACTTTCTTACATAGGTATAGCACACTTATAACACATTAAACTGTATGGTTAACCTTAGTAACACTTAAACAGCAGCGTCAGCAGTTGTTGATTAGAAGTCTCTGAGGAAGAGATAAGAAAGCCAGTACAGCCACCCTAGGCATCGGACAGACTGTGGCAAAGTGCAAGTCATGGAACAACACAATGGGAGATGGACAATTGCATACACCACTCAGAGTCAGTCGTTTAAGAGTCGACAAATCAATGTAACTTCGCTGATAGAATTAGACCTATCGATAATTTTGTAGGTGGGTGCTCCTCTCCAAAACCTGCATAAGTTCTACTTGAAAACTCATGTATTTCGGAGGTTACACGACTGAACCTTCCCGTGCATTGCTCGTAATAAAACCGGTAAACCTGAGGTTTCATTTGTTTACTTCCTTGGTCGTTATTCAGTGGGAGCTGGGCGAGGTGTCGATTAACTATATCAGTTAGTCCACTTTGAAGGAGAGAAGCCTCTTTTTACCTCAACTGACAGGCAGGTGTCGATTAACTATATCAGTTAGTCCAGCTTGAAGGAGAGAAGCCTCCTTTTTACCCCAAAACTATGTTAAAACATTATTTTTTAAATTCCTAGATTTTGCTATTATTTTGAGATTCAAATAAAATATTACTTTAGTAGTCTGCACTATTAAAACTAGCAACATCAGATTAATATCACTTTAGAAGGAATTCTGAAATCTCATTTTAGGTGCCTGGATAAATCTGCTGAAACCCTGCAATCTAAACTGTGATCATCTCAAGAAATATTGGGGTGAATATAAGAACATAAAGAATTAGGAACAGGAGTAGGCCATCTAGCCCCTCGAGCCTGCTCCGCCATTCAACAAGATCATGGCTGATCTGGCCGTGGACTCAGCTCCACTTATCCGCCCGCTCCCCGTAACCCTTAATTCCCTTATTGGTTAAAAATCTATCTATCTGTGATTTGAAAACATTCAATGAGCTAGCCTCAACTACTTCCTTCGGCAGAGAATTCCAAAGATTCACAACTCTCTGGGAGAAGAAATTCCTTCTCAACTCGGTTTTAAATTGGCTCCCCCGTATTTTGAGGCTGTGCCCCCTAGTTCTAATCTCCCCAACCAGTGGAAACAACCTCTCTACCTCTATCTTGTCTATCCCTTTCATTATTTTAAATGTTTCCATAAGATCACCAGATCACCCCTCATCTTTCTGAACTCCAACGAGTAAAGACCCAGTCTACTCAATCTATCATCATAAGGTAACCCCCTCATCTCCGGAATCAGCCTAGTGAATTGTCTCTGTAACCCCTCCAAAGCTAGTATATCCTTCCTAAAGTAAGGTGACCAAAACTGCACGCAGTACTCCAGGTGCAGCCTCACCAATACCATGTACAGTTGCAGCAGGACCTCCCTGCTTTTGTACTCCATCCCTCTCGCAATGAAGGCCAACATTCCATTCGCCTTCCCGATTACCTGCTGCACCTGCAAACTAACTTTTTGGGATTCATGCACAAGGACTCCCAGGTCCCTCTGCACCGCAGCATGTGGTAATTTCTCCCCATTCAAATAGTATTCCCTTTTTTTGTTTTTTTTCCTAAGGTGGATGACCTCACACTTTCAGACATTGGATTCCATCTGCCAAACCTTAGCCCATTTGCTTAACCTATTTAAATCTCTTTGTAGCCTCTCTGTGTCCTCTACACAACCCGCTTTCCCACTAATCTTTGTGTCATCTGCAAATTTTGTTACACTACATTCTGTCCCCTCTTCCAGGTCATCTATGTATATTGTAAACAGTTGTGGTCCCAGCACCGATCCCTGTGGCATACCACTAACCACCGATTTCCAACCCGAAAAGGACCCATTTATCCCGACTCTCTGCTTTCTGTTAGCCAGCCAATTCTCTATCCATGCTAACACATTTCCTCTGACTCCGCGTACCTTTATCTTCTGCAGTAACCTTTTGTGTGGCACCTTATTGAATGCCTTTTGGAAATCTAAATACACCACGTCCATCGGTACACCTCTATCCACCATGCTCGTTATATCCTCAAAGAATTTCAGTAAATTAGTTAAACATGATTTCCCCTTCATGAATCCATATTGCGTCTGCTTGATTGCACTATTCCTATCTAGATGTCCCGCTATTTCTTCCTTAATTATAGCTTCAAGCATTTTCCCCACTACAGATGTTAAACTAACCGGCCTATAGTTACATGCCTTTTGTCTGCCCCCTTTTTTAAACAGAGGCATTATATTAGCTGCTTTCCAATCCGCTGGTACCTCCCCAGAGTCCAGAGAATTTTGGTAGATTATAACGAATGAATCTGCTATAACTTCCGCCATCTCTTTTAATACCCTGGGATGCATTTCATCAGGACCAGGGGACTTGTCTACCTTGAGTCCCATTAGCCTGTCCAGCACTACACCCCGAGTGATAGTGATTATCTCAAGGTCCTCCCTTCCCACATTCCCGTGACCAGCAATTTTTGGCATGGTTTTTGTGTCTTCCACTGTGAAGACCGAAGCAAAATAATTGTTTAAGGTCTCAGCCATTTCCACATTTCCCATTATTAAATCCCCCTTCTCATTTTCTAAGGGACCAACATTTACTTTAGTCACTCTTTTCTGTTTTATATATCGGTAAAAGCTTTTACTATCTGTTTTTATGTTTTGCGCAAGTTTACTTTCGTAATCTATCTTTCCTTTCTTAGTCATTCTTTGCTGTCATTTAAAATTTTCCCAATCTTCTAGTTTCCCACTAACCTTGGCCATCTTATACGCATTGGTTTTTAATTTGATACTCTCCTTTATTTCCTTGGTTATCCACGGCTGGTTATCCCTTCTCTTATCGCCCTTCTTTTTCACTGGAATATATTTTTGTTGAGCACTATGAAAGAGCTCCTTAAAAGTCCTCCACTGTTCCTCAGTTGTGCCACCGTTTAGTCTGTGTTTCCAGTCTACTTTAGCCAACTCTGCCCTCATCCCACTGTAGTCCCCTTTGTTTAAGCATAGTATGCTCGTTTGAGACACTACTTCCTCACCCTCAATCTGTATTACAAATTCAACCATACTGTGATCACTCATTCCGAGAGGATCTTTTACGAGGAGACCGTTTATTATTCCTGTCTCATTACACAGGACCAGATCTAAGATAGCTTGCTCCCTTGTAGGTTCTGTAACATACTGTTCTAAGAAACAATCCCGTATGCATTCTATGAATTCCTCCTCAAGGCTACCCCATGCGATTTGATTTGACCAATCGATATGTAGGTTAAAATCCCCCATGATTACTGCCGTTCCTTTTTCACATGCCTCCATTATTCCCTTGATTATTGCCCGCCCCACCGTGAAGTTATTATTTCACGGTGGATTCCAGCCACCCCTAACCCACCCCTTGCGGACTGTGGCTGGTTGTCCTGACGGGGGGCCCGGTCCATTTTGAGGGCTGGGCCTCATTAGGATTTGGAAGGTGGGCTGACCCTAGAGATTGAGCGACTCAGGGCTGCCCGCCAGCTCCAGGCCACTGCAATACCAGTAGAAGGTAGGTTCATGAAGAGCCCCAATATCTGTGGTGGGGGAGCCAAATCAGCAGAGGCCCAGACTGGATTTGTGGAGCTTGGAGGATTACTTACTCCACCCAGCCCTGCAAAAGAACTTACAGTTAGGAACTTCTTTGGCCGGGCTGTCCAATTCAGTCCAAAAATGGTAATCGTGGTCCTATGTACATCATAGGACTCCGATTTGCCTTTTGAATGGGCCTACAGCTTATTTCCCGGGCCACTCCAGCCACCCAATCATAGGCTCGGGAGAAATATTGATGCGACCACAGCGATGGTAGGCATGGGGGGTTAGGTCATTGCCCACCATTTTCATTGCACTACAGTCCAGATACTGCCGGTGGGAGCCCAGAAAATTCATCCCTTTGCAGCTTGCTGCAGATTGCTGCATACTATAAAGCGTCACAATGAAGAAAGTTTGGCTGCTTATGGAAGTTGAAGGAGCTGATGCTGAAGAGGGGTGGATAGGTGAAGGAGAACCCTCCACTCGACATGAGAAGAGTCAATCACTTCTTGCCCTGAGTGCAGCCACGATACCTCCGTGGATGCACCTGGGAGTCCTTCCTGCTGCTGCTCCTTCAGACGTTCTTGCAGCTGTGCTTCCTACTGCTTAAAAGGTGATGTCCCACCTTAATTAGCTGCCATATTATAACAGCATTGTATTTTCCTCCCTCCCACTGGTCATAACCTAATGAAGAGGAGTATTATTGCTCTGAACCCATCCTGCATGGCTAATGAATGTTCTGGGAGTAATGTTCAGTGAGTTAACAGCGAAGTAGTGTGGGTGGGTGGATATTCCATCCCACCAGGGGGAGGAGAATTTAGCCCATAGAATCACATCTTCATTGCTGTTATGTAGGCAAAAGTGGTTAAGTATCGATTGACTCCACGAGGCTAACTATGGTGAGCTAGTTCAGGCATGACCTTACTCCAGTTTATTTATTCTCAAAGTGAGGATTCAACATGGCTGCCAACATTATATACACGGCTTGCACGTGTCTGCCAGTGACCATTAGGACTCCGACAGTCGTGCCCTCCGGTGGCAGGTAAAATCCAGTTAACGTACATAACATCATTCCCCCCAAAGTCCTTGGTACAGGTTGTATTTACAAGTTGAGATGGTCCGGGGCCTTCTGCTCTCTGGTTGAACTTCTGAGTTCGAACCCAAGCTTGGGTGAGTTAGTAGGACGCTTGCTGCATTGCGGAATAGTCGATCTGACAGGACTGTCGGGGATGGTAGGTTTGTCTTCATGAATGACACTGATGGTTGCATGTGTGCTGGTTGGTCGATGATGATGTCATCTTCAATTTGTTCTGGGTTGTCTGTAAATCGCAGTTTGGTTTGGCCGTGTGCCTCTTGCACATTTGACCATTTAACAGTTTGACTACAAACACCTGTTCCCCTCCTTGGCCAAAACCCTGCCAGCAACCCACTTTGGACCATGACCATAATTCAAGACAAACACAGGGTCATAAACAACAATGTCATGTGATAGGCCACGCGATCGTGGTACCATTGCTGCCATTGCCTTCTGGTTTCGACGTGATCATTGAGATCCGGGTGTACATGGGAGAGCCTGGTTTTGAGGCCTCTGTTCATTAACAGCTCGGCAGGAGGGACTGTGGTGAGCGAGTGGGGTCTCGTCCGGTGACTGAGCAGAATGCGGGACAAGTGGGTCTGCAGGGAGCCGTGAGTCATGCGTTTTAGGCTCTGCTTAATGGTTTGGACAGCCCACTCCGCTTGACCATTAGACACGGGTTTGAAAGGGGCAGACCTGACATACTTGATGCCATTACGGGTCATAAACTCGTGAAACTCCGAACTGGTGAAACACAGTCCGTTGTTGCTGACAAGGACATCAGGCAGGCCATGGATGGCGAACATGGCCCGGAAGCTTTCAATAGTGGCTATGGATGTGCTGGATGACATGATTACGCATTCAATCCATTTGGAGTAAGCGTCCACTACCACTAAAAACATTTTACCGAGAAAGGGACAGGCAAAGTCTATGTGGATCCTTGACCACGGTTTGGATGGCCATGACCACAGACTCAGCAGAGCCTCCACAGGTGCGTTACTCAGTTGCATGCAAGTGTTGCACTGATGCACGCATGACTCCAAGTCTGAGTCAATGGTGGGCCACCAAACGTGAGACCTGGCAATGGCCTTCCTCATGACAATGCCTGAGTGGGTACTGTATAAATCTCCCACAAAAGTTTCCCTGCCTTTTTTTGGCATAACAACACAATTACCCCATAACAGACAATCAGACTGAATAGACAATTCATCTTTGCGGCAGCTATAAGGTTTAATTTCATCCTGCATTTCCCTGGAAATGGCAGACCGACTTCCATTTAGGACACACCTTTTTACGTTTGACAGTACAGGATCCTGGCTGGTCCAGGTCCTAATTTGGTGAGCTGTGACTGGTAACCCCTTGCTCTCGAAGGCATCCATGACCAGCAGCAAGTCTGCGGGCTGCGGCATTTCCACCCCGGTTGTGGGCAATGGTAGCCGGCTAAGCGCATCAGCACAGTTTTCAGTGCCTGGTCTGTGGCGAATGTCATAATCATAAGCGGATAATATCAGTGCCCATCTTTGGATGCGGGACGAGGCATTGGTGTTTATACCTTTGCTCTCAGAAAACAATGAAATGAGCGGCTTGTGGTCTGTTTCAAGCTCAAACCGAAGCCCAAACAGGTATTGGTGCATTTTCCTAACCCCATATACGCATGCTAAAGCCTCTTTTGCTACCATACTATAGGCTCTTTCAGCCTTAGACAGACTTCTGGACGCATATGCAACTGGTTGGAGTTTGCCTGATACATTGGCTTGCTGGAGCACACAACTGACCCCAAATGATGAGGCGTCGCAGGCCAGCACTAGCCGCTTACATGGGTCATAGTATACCAGTAATTTATTGGAATATAGCAGGTTCCTGGCATTCTCAAAGGATCTGTCTTGAGATTTTCCCCAAACCCAGTCATTACCCTTTCTCAGCAACATGTGTAAGGGCAATGTGCTCAAACTAGGTAGAAAGTTACCGAAATAGTTGAGAAGTCCCAAGAATGAACGCAGCTCTGTCACACTCTGGGGTCTGGGTGCATTCTTGATGGCCTCTGTCTTCGAGTCCGTAGGCCTGATGCCATCTGCTGCAACCTTCCTCCCCGATCGGGGACCTTATCAGACAGAAGGAATGCAACTCTGATAGAATGCACCCACTTCCTATGGACAAAGTGACATTACATTGTAAAGGCACGACGGTTATACATTTTCAGAAAAAGATAACAAGATAGGGCTAGAGTGACATCCTAGTCCAGCCTATCCCTTTTGATCCCTCTTTCCCTTTGTCCACTCATAAGCCGACCTAAGTATGGTCTGATTTTAAACAAAGACCTTCTGTTAATGTTTCAGGTTAATAACATGATTTAATAAGACCTTGAGGTTTTTCTGCAAGCTGTGAGTTTTGTTTCAATATGTGTTAGTGTTGTAACATTTCGCAGTCTCGAGTCTGAGATGTCATGGCTATTCCTCCATGAATTCTTTGTTAGCTTATACTGTCCCTATACAATTCCCACGTTCTCAACTTCAATGTCTCTATACATTTTTAAACATTCACATTCCCCCCTTTTATCATTCCATGATAACCCTGGTGACTATTCCAGGAGTATCGCATTCAGCCGTTCACACTCTCTTTCCTGATCCATATTGTTGTTATTGTCGAGTAGTTCTTTACTTCGTTGGATCTTAACTCGGGAGCCCTTGACCACATGAGGGTTTGCTAACCTTGCCATCATTACTTTACAACAAAGGTTAAGGCAACCAACAATTAGATAGGATCTCCAAGATCCTTCTGATCCTTATTGCTACCATTTCAGCTGTGATGCCCTCCAGAGCTTCAGCAGTATTGTATTGGCCCCCCTCCTCTCGTGATAGTTTGGCTCTGAATCCATCTGACAGTCTCAGTTAGGGTTAGTGGAACGGGGCGCAAAGGAATTCCCCCTTTGGAATGTATAGGGAATGTATAGGGAATGTGAACACACCCAGCATCTAGAAAAGTTCCCATTTTGCGCATAAACATAAGACATGTACAAAAAGGTGTTTACATGGAGCTCTCGTCTCTGTCTCCCCTCCCATGCGCCGAAACTATCATATATCAACACTATTATACAGACTGTGGCATACAGACACAGTTTCATCTTATGGCTCAGGATTCAGATAAATAGTCCAATTATTTTGCTGATTAAAAGAGTTCAGTTTTCCCGTCTCTCTTCTCAGGTCACCATCGGTGTAGCTGGCTGTCTATCACTACGGGTAAAAGTTCAAACTGGTCCACGTTCCAATTAGGATGCCAACGGCCTTGTTCAGCTATGGAGAAGAGAAAGTCTGGAACAGAAACAGGAGTTAGAATAACCAGTAAAATAGGTTCGTTAGAGGGTGGTGAGCTTGCAGTGGTGCAGGTGAACCCAGGCACTTTTCCCCTCAACCTTGGCTGTAGTGGGGATAGTGAGTAACACCTGAAAAGGCCCCTCCCATCGTGGCTCCAATCCCTTCCGAATCCACCTCTTAATCAGGACATACTTCCCAGGTACCACGAGGGACAATTCGGGTAAAACTGGGAGGTCAAGGTGAGCCTCTCGAACCTGGTTGTGAGCTAGTCGCAGAGCCTGAGTTAGAGAAAGAACATAGGTGGTCATCAGTTGAGCTGAGATACTATATCTAGGAACAATTTCCCTCATTAACATCTTAACAACAGTTTGAGCCTTATTGTCCAGGGTAGGGTAGGCTTCAATCCATCTGCTAAACACATCTACTATTACTAACACATATTTGTAACACTGAACTTTTTTGCAACTCAATGTAGTCCAACTGAAATGTCTCAAAGGGACCTTTGGGTAGGGGCGTTTTACCCCAATCACAGGGGACTCCCTTTCCTGGATTATGTTGCTGGCAAACCAGGCAACGACTACTGATGTTCTGGGCGAGCGCCTGGAGTCTAGGGTGCCACCAAGTAGCCAAAAGTGTGTCACTCGTGGTCCTTGCTCCACAATGAGTAGAAAAATGCATACAGTCAATAACCCATAGAGCCAACTCGTCAGACATGCAAGTCTGTTCCGCGGGAGTGGTCCAGAGTTTAGAAACATTGTCATAAGTACATGCATAATATTTCCACAACAGTTTATCTTTTTCAGGAGCGTCCTCCTGTGCTTTTATAACATCTTGGATGGTTGGCATTGGTTTTTCCGAGGCTAACTTATCCTTCGCAGGATTTTTTAGTCCGACTCATCATTTTGGGCACTACCATCTGTTGGTCACGAGAGGCCTGTTTAGCCTCTTTGTCAGCACAGTGGTTCCCTATATCAACCGGAGATTTTCCGGTGGTGTGGGCGGTACATTTAACAACGGCAATGTGCTTGGGGAGCATGATGGCTTGCAACAAATCAGATACTAGTTGCTTATGGGATATCTCATTCCCCTGTGAGGTTAGGAATCCCCTATTTTTCCATAATTGTCCGAAATCATGGGCCACTCCAAAGGCATACCTAGAGTCGGTATAGATATTGACTTTGAGATCTTTGGCCAAGATACAGGCTCGGGTGAGGGCGAATAGTTCAGCTTGTTGGGCAGAATAGGCGGTTTCAAAAGCGGCAGATTCCAAGACCTGATTCTCCTGTTTTACTATGGCGTATCCTGAGATTCGTGTACCTTCTGGATTAATAGAAGAACTTCCATCAACATACATAATACAGTCTGGATCTTCCATTGGTACATCAACTAAATCTTCCCTGACTGATGTGGCCTCTTGAATTAAAGATAAACAATCATGACTGGGTTCTTCCTCATCTTGGGGCAGCTCAGTAAGAAAACAGGCCGGATTAATTGCAGTACAGTGCTGAAAGGTCAGCTTAGGATTGTTTAGTAAGTAGATCTCATATCTTTTTTGCCTGGCCATGGTAAGGTGTTGAGTCTGCAGTTGGCCCAGGAGGGCAGCTACGGAGTGAGAGGTGTTAAGACAACGGTAGCACAGTCTTTCAGAATTGTACAATACAGTTGAAAGGGCTGGTCATAGAGGGGCCGGCCCAAAGCCGGAGCTTGCAGCAGGGCTGTCTTTAGTTCCTTAAAGGCTTGGACGTCTGCGGTTTCTATTTCAAAGCTGCCTTACTTATTTGTATATGGGGTGAGGTGCTTAGTCATCAGGGCAACATTAGGGATCCAGGATCTGCAGTAATTGATCATCCCCAACCACTGTCGCATTTGTTTAGCCGTGCTAGGGACTGGAAACTGGCAAATTGGTTCGACTCGGCTAGCCTCCAAAGCTTGGTGGATATTCGGTATTGCCTGTGATTTCAGTGGGTACTGTCGGATAGAGGGCCAGTCCACATTGCCCTGCACTGGGATCTCAATCGGATCAATGGGAGTATAACCCACTTGGGAGGGGTCCTCTGCCCACACATGAGGATCCACATAGTCAGGTATGTCAGAGCCAGTATGATGCTGCAGAGTCGTTAAGACCTTCTCGGGGTCCCCGTGGAATTGGACTGTTCGGCCATGTTTTACAATTTGCACATCCCGGCTGGTAGGGTCAACCTCGTCTATAGCCTGGCGCACCATAACTCCCAAATCTTTAGCGTGGTGGGGAGGTAATACTTCACGAGTAATATGTGGTGCCACCATTGGGGGCTGTCCATTTCCACAAAATCTGCCTTCCCTTCCGGTCCAGTCACTCTAGCCCTTAATAGAATTTCCTTCACTTCCCCTTCGTGATCCTGATAAAAGTTCTGCAGGTCCTGATTCTTTCCACTGGGATCGTATGCTAGGGTCACGTGATAGGGTGCCTGCGGCAGGTCCAGAGACCACCACTGAGGGATTCTAGTGGTATTATACTGCCGCTTAAGGGTTCCCTGTTTTACAATAATCCCATCATCTCCACACTCCAAATGCAACTGGAATTTGCAGAGGAGGTCTCTAGCCATCAAGTTACAGTCCAGATTGGTTGTGATAACAAATCGATGTTCCACCGATTCTTCCTGGTAACCCATTTTAACCGGTTCTGACACCGGGAATGTAGAGACTTGTCCCAGGAATCCTGACAGTCCCTGTGTTTTAGTGAAGGCGGGGAGTTTAAGCTTTGATTGTATAGAAGACATGAAGGCTCCCGTGTCTATCAAGAAGGGTTGCCACTCATTCCGAATTTTTAACAATATCATCGGTTCGTCATCCGGGGAGGGTCCCTGCACAATCAAGCTGCGTAGTCATTACGAATCGGGGGACGGTTGGCCAAAGGGGTTGTTCTGGGAGAAGTTAGTGTAAGATCCCCGTCCTCTCCCCCCTTGCCCCCCTCCTCTTCCTCCTCTTCCTTTTTCGTGCTGACGGGAGGGACAATTTCTATTCCAATGTCCTTCTTGCCCACAAATAAAGCATCCATCTCGTCTTTCCCAGCCCCGACCTCTTCCCATACCAGGCTGGGGACAGTAGGGCGGTCCGTAATTAGCAGGGCCCGGGCCATTTGGGTGTTTGATATAACCGTATCCCTGTTTATCCACCCAACCCTGCACGCAATACTGCGGTTCCATCTGGTATCCCCTTGGGTCAGGTTTTGGTCCTTCCACCCGAGGCGGCTCCATACTGATGGGCTTCTGAAGGGCCGTGGTGAGAGCATTAAAGATAGCGTTTAGGCGATCCTGGACATCGTTAGGGTGAGCATCCACCAATGCATCATGAGTAGCACGTCCTAGGTGAGTTAGAAATCGGGCATGCTCAGCTGGGCTCAGGGTTTGCTTTACCAGGGCCCACAGGTCCCTTGATTCTGCATTATATCCATGCATGTCGAGGTCACTCCGTGAAATCGGAGGTCAGGGTTAAGTTGGGTTTGTGGATCCCTTTCAGCTTATTTATCTTAGCCTTTTAACTCTTCAATTTGTTTTGTTTGAGTATCTATTTCTTTATTGTATCAGGCAAGTATTATTACATAAGCTAGTTCTGTTTTTATTTTTATTCTGACTATCGCACCATTCCTCTGTTAGGTGAGTCTTTTTTCTATTAAGAAATCCAAATTGGTAATGTTCAGTATGAAACGGCTGTCAATGGAAAGGGTTAACTCCTTTACAGGTTTGTAAGAAGACCTGATGTCATTACGTGACTTCACGTAACCATCTGAGAAAAAAAAATCTTTTCATCAGGAAAGGCAGCATTTTTTAACTTCTTATTCAAGTACTTGCCAAAGATATTTTTTTAATTGATTTAAAACGAGACCACACATTTGTTTACTGAAATTCAATTTCATCATCAGCCTCGGTCAATGCAAAGCCAACCATTTTAACTAGTAGTCTATCGATACCTTTCTCAGAGGTCCCAGTGGAACTCTGAGTACGTTTCTCGTGTGTGCACTCTTTCTTTAAGACGTCTACGGTTTTTAATATGTCCTCCTTCTGTCAATGAAAGCCCTAATTTAATGGAGTTTTTCTGCCAACTGGACAGGAGTGATTTTTTTTTTAGACTGCAGTGGAATTTTTCTCATAATTTAAAATCTCAGAACATTTTTTTTTTCTTTCAGCACCTATTTAGTACGTTACTTTTTTTTTGTCTTTTCCATAACTAGAGAGAAGTCTGGCACGTAGGCTGTGGACTGCTTTTCGTTATCTCAATTGTTCCAGCCCCAAGGTCGTGTTATTTAATATAATATTTTTTTTGAATCCTTTTGAATCCATCTCAGTTGTTTTGCTGTGCCTTCTCTGAATCTTTTCTTTCAACAAGTAAGTAAGCATGTCAAATCCTTTTTTAACCACCGGGACCATGTATTTTTTTCTTTTTTTTTTACTCAACAAACCTATCCTTTGTGCATTTCCTGGCTCCGTAACTTATCATCCGAATATACGTAATTCAATAAGGTTCACACTCTTAAACTTCTCACATACAGGACAATACTACGAAGGGTAAAAAAAACTTTCATTCTGTTTGAAAAAGTGGGTGGAGCTAAAACAAACCACAACTCCCTGGCTTTTTTTTTTACACAGTAAAAATCACACAAGCATTTCTCATTTAAAACAAACGATCATAAGAGTCTCTTTTCTTTCCTATTAATTTTTGGATCCATGATTGATCATCTATCCCTATTTAGCTCTAACTATCCCTACTTTCCGTGTCGCCGCACGGATCTACTTGGGCCTCGAACCCACACAGACACTGGGCCTCGAACCCAGGCAGACTTACCTATTCTAACCTATCTTTCCAAGTCGCCGCTTGGTTTGCGTCACCGTGCAAGACATACCTATTCTAACCTATCTTTCCAAGTCACCGCTTGGTTTGCGTCACCGCGCAATACTTACCTATTCTAACCTATCTTTCCAAGTCACCGCTTGGTTTGCGTCACTGCGCAATTTCCCTATCTCTATCCCTATTCTAAGTTTGAAAGGTATTCACCAGATTGTCCTGGATCTCGTTCAGACACTACCTGAGAACCAGCGAGTGGCTAAACTTTCCTCTTTTGAAACCGGGGGAAACTGGAGCAGTATTGAAATCATACTCACTCCAGTGGCCACTTTCCCCTCGTCTCGTCCAAGGCTAGTCTGGCTCTTAATTCGCAAGTTTTCGGCAGTCGTCCGTTGAGATCCCACTTCTGACACCAAATGTTGATTTCTGGATTCTTTTACCTCAATCTGGTTCAGCAAAATTACTGAAACGAATACCGTTTGTGCTTTAAACACAGCAAGCTTTTATTTAAAAAGCAAATCCCGATCGGGGACCTTATCAGACAGAAGGAATGCAACTCTGATCGAATGCACCAACTTCCTACGGACAAAGTGACGTTACATTGTAAAGGCACGACGGTTATACATTTTCAGCAAAAGATAACAAGATAAGGCTAGAGTGAAATCCTAGTCCAGCCTATCCCTTTTGATCCCTCTTTCCCTTTGTCCACTCATAAGCCGACCTAAGTATGGTCTGATTTTAAACAAAGACCTTTTGTTAATGTTTCAGGTTAATAACATGATTTAATAAGACCTTGAGGTTTTTCTGCAAGCTGTGGGTTTTGTTTCAATATGTGTTAGTGTTGTAACATTTTGCAGTCTCGAGTCTGAGATGTCATGGCTATTCCTCCATGAATTCTTTGTTAGCTTATACTGTCCCTATACAATTCCCACGTTCTCAACTTCAATGTCTCTATACATTTTTAAACATTCACACTGGTGCCATGAAAACAGATGGAGCATTTTAGCCTGAGTGCCACTCTGTCCAGACGATGTAGAATTTCTTTCAGGTTGTGCAGGTATTCGGTGGCGTCGCAACCAGTGATCAGGATGTCATCTTAGAACACGATAGTTCTCGGGACAGACTTCAGCAAACTCTCCATGTTTCTCAGAAATATGGCTGCCACCGAGCGAATTCCGAAAGGGCACCTGTGATATATAAACAGTCCTTTGTGCGTGTTGATGCGCGTCAGTTTTTTCGATGGTTTGACTACCTCCTGTGTCACGTAAGCAGAGGTCAGGTCCAATTTGGTGAACAACTTCCTCCCGCTAGCGTTGCAAACAGATTGTCAGCCTTGGGTAACGGGTACTGATCCTGTATCGAGACTCGGTTGATCGTTACTTTGTTGTCGCCGCGGATCCTGACCGTGCCATCACTTTTCAACACCGGGACAATTAGACTGGCCCATTCGCTGAACTCGACTGGTGATATGATTCCTTCCTGTTGAAGTCTGTCCAGTTCAATCTCAACCTTTTCCTTAATCATGTACGGAACCGCCCGGGCCTTGTGAGTGATGGGTCTGGCATCTGTGCCTAGGTGGATCTGCACCTTGGCTCCCATGAAGTTGCCCATGAAGGTTCGAACAACAAGGGAAATTTGCTCAGCACTGGAGCGCACGAAATGTCATCCACTGATGATAAGGCTTTAATATCGTTCCAGATCCATTTAATTTTCTCAAGCCAACCCCTGCCGAACAGCATTGGGCCATTGCCTGGAACGATCCGCAACGATAAATCATGCACAGCTCCATTGTACGATACCTTTATTGCTGCGCTGCCAATGACTGGTATGAGCTCTTTGGTGTAGGTACGCAACTTCGCATTGATTGGGCTCAGTTTGGGTCTTTTTGCATTAGTGTCCCACAGCTTTTCAAAAGCCCTCTGGCTCATTATTGACTGACTTACACCCGTGTCCAATTCCATGGATACTGGAACCCCATTTAATTTAACTTCCAGCATTATCGGAGGACTTTTGCTAAAAGAATGTACCCCATACACTTCTTCATCCTGTACCTCGGGTTTGAGTTGCCTGTGCCACTTGATCCACGCTGGATCGATCATCCTCAGCCACGTGGTGCATTGCAGCACGCTTGCTCGGTTGTGGACACATTCGCTGAAGGTGTCCCATTGTTGCACAGCCTTTGCATACATATTGCTTGAATCACCATTGATGGGCCCGATGATAGCCCCTGCAGCGCCAACAAGGTGAGATTTGATTTACCCCTGATTGCGGACTTTGAGCAGTTACAGGTCGTATGAACCCGGACGAGTCGGCCCTGCCATGTGCAGCTCTGTCTGCCAACGATATTATTTTATGCACAGTACTTGCCGGTGAGTTTCGATGCTGGGAAGATATGTGTTTTGAGTTTTCGTCCGTGGACATGCATGCCTGGGCGATCGTGATGGTCCTGCTCAGGTCTAGAAATTCAGCAGTCAGCAGCTTTCGAAGGAAGACCTCATGGCCAATGTCAAGCACAAAAAAGTCCCGCGGCATTTCCTCCAACGCAGCTCCGAAGTCGCACGGCCCAGCGAGACGTCTCAGGTCGGCGACAAATTCCACCACGTCCTGGCCCTCGGAACGATTGTGCGTATAGAAACGATACCTCGCCATGATGATGCTTTCCTTCAGTTTAAAGTGGTTCCGAACCAGCGTACACAATTCATTGTAAGTCTTATCCATTGGTCGAGTCGGTGAGAGTAGATTCTTCATAAGGCCATAAATATTTGACTAACAAACGGTGAGGAGAACCGCCCTGCGCTTAATTGCATTATCGGTTCCTTTCAATCCGTTGGTTACGAAGTACTGGTCGAGGCGATCAGTGAAATCCTCCCAGTCTTCCCCTTCCACAAATCTCTCCAAAATTCCAACAGACATGGTTGCGTGAAAGTTCGTATTTTTAATTCGTCGCCAATTGTTTAGTATCGAATAACTCCACGAAGCTAAGTACGGTGAGTTAGTTCAGGCATGACCTTACTCCAGTTTATTTATTCTCAAAGTGAGGATTCAACATGGCTGCCAACATTATATACACGGCTTGCACGTGTCTGCCAGTGACCATTAGGGCTCTGACAGTCGCGCCCTTCAGTGGCAGGTAAAACCCAGTTAACATATATAACAATGGTAATCAATTTGCTGACAACAAAGCTCCACAAACTGTAAAGGCGCAGACAACCTGTTTTCAGTGATGTTGCTTGAGGGAGAAATGCTGACTGGGAAACCAGCAGAAGTTTCTTGTTCTTCCTCAAAAGGTGCAATGCGATTAAACTACAGAGATCTGAAAGATGGCACTTGCAACATATTGAACTCCCTCAGTACTGCACTGAAGTGTAAACCTAGATTAAATGTTCAAATCCATAATGAGGCTTGCCCCCCACCAAACCTTTGATTCAGAGATGAGTGCTGCCAAATGAGTTCATCTTGCATTTAAGTTGATAATTTGAGTCTCATTTTTATCAGTCTGCACTGGTGTTCATAGAATCATACAGCACAGATAGAGACTATTCAGCCCATCGTGCCTGTGCCAGTTCTTTGAAGAGCTATCCAATTAGTTCCAGACTCCGCTCTTTTCCCATAGCCCTGCAATATTTTCCCCTTTAAGTATTCATCCAATTCCCTTTTGAAAGTTACGATTGAATCTGCTTCCACCTGCCTTTCCAGATCATAACAACTCACTGCTTAAAAAAATGTCTCCTTATCTCTCCTCTGGTTCTTTTGCCAATTACCTTAAATTTTTGTCCTCTGGTTACTGACCCTCCTGCCAGTGGAAACAGCTTCTGCCTATCAACCCTATCAATACCCCTGGTGTTGCTCACGATTTTCTGATCTGCGCTGGTGACAGGCGAGGTACTTACCGATTGATGGGGACTTGGGAAATATACCCGAGCAAATACCTCTATTTACTGTCCAGACCTTTCATTAATATTACTTGATCTGACAGTTCACAATTACTGGGCCAAAGCTGAAAATTATGGGCAGTGAACGAGGCTGAATTTCTGATTTGTGCTGCCAGTGGCAAGGCTGGACTCCTAAAATGACCGTCATAGTGTTCTCTGGAATAAAATGTACTTTGTTGTGTTGTTTTCCTATGCAGCTAACTAACTATGCATCTAGCTAACAGCACCTGGGCAACATCTAGGGAGCTAAAGCCCAGTAACAATGACAAATTGACACATGGGCCAGGATGTTCCGCTTCAGTGGACCTGGTGGACCCTGGGAGCATACATGAGGAAATTACGCCCTCCAGCTATTGATATTCCGACCAGCATGAGCCGGATAATATTGCACCAGGAACATTGAAGTGGAAAATTCTGGCCATGGTCAGTCAATTTTATTTTTGGGATAGAACATTTTAACGTTTCATTGTTTTGGAAATTTTGACAGTAAAATGTATTTACTTCTCTCCCAAACAACAGAAGCTATAAACATGATAAAACTGAATGAAATATAATCTAATGACCATTTTCCTGTGTTCAGGTTCTACGAGCATAGAGCAGTTGTGCAGGTTGTTTCTGTTTTAATTGAGGGCCATGGGAGATAAGTGGAAACAGTTAGACCTTATTTTTTTCAGGTTGGTCATCAGCAGATCACAATTCTGGTTGTGATTGCTGAAAATCAATCCGAGCTAGTTAGGTAAGAACTTCAAATTAATTTCCAAATCAATCCAAATTGTTAATCTCTAGATTTATTCTGAAGTATCAGAATTTTAATCCAATTCAGAAACACACGTACTGTCATGATAATTGTAATGCATAGGGCATTGTAATTTAGGAAAGTTTGATGTCATTATCAGTGTGTCACAAGCTTCAGTATACAGTAGGTTATTTTTGAACTGTTACCTCTTCCTTTTCCTTGGTGTGCAGCAAACTGTGTGCCTCTCATGCATTGAATGGAACATTTATCTGTTTTGTACAACCAATGTCAGTATCAACCCATTCCAGGTCAGATGTAATGTAAGCCCAAGTTCACTGCAAAGTTTCCTGCTCACTGCACCCAACAAAGGAGGAAGATTTCAGCCTCCTATATGAATCAATTTACAAAGAATGGATGTGATGATTTTGCTCCATGTAACAAGAAATTTTCATCCAATGTGCTTGAGGCTCAGCTTTCAAAGGAGTACTGCCCGTTTTACAGGAATGAGATTTCCAGAATAACCGCCTCTCAACTTCTCTGTGTGAGATTGCACAGTTAGTTTTCTGGGCTCGTGCATTGTGGAGGCTGCATCAAGACTCCCCAATTCACTTCATTTACGACCAGGAACATCCATCAGAGAGAGAAGATGTTTTTATGATGATTGCTCTGGGCTGGGTTCAGATCCACATTTAAAAGCCGTGTCCTAATTCAGAACGAACACTAAACTAAATTGAAAATCGAAAATGATTTGAATTTGATGATTTGGCCTATGCACAATGGTGATCGTTTGTCAAACTTTATATTATTTGGGACACAGGTGTCCTCTCCTTCGGAAAAAATGTCCCAATTACAGCATGATGGAATGTGGGAGGCGCGATCAGGCTGCCCCAGAAGCAAGCTCCAGGGATACAGCCTGCAGTGGCTCACAGCCAGGTGAAAGCTGCAGGAGGCAAGGGCCACCTCAGTCCCATGACTCTTTTGTAGAGCATGGGTGGCCAAACATCTCCTACAATCTTGGCCCTCAAGTTGCACTTAGAAGAACTAAAATAGGTGAAAGAAAGGCACGTCTAGGCACCCAGAGGATGCATGGCTTTAAAAAAGTGTAGGTTGGCTTTTATTCACTTTATATTAAAAAAGAATGTGCACTGACATGATGCTTTGTTATTCACGGTGGTTCCAGTCATACAGGAAAGGGTGCACTGATGGGGTGCTAACGTACTTACTCAGGTGATGATTATTGGTATGCTCATGTAGGACCAAAGAGTCCTGTTATGTTTTCATGTTATAGAATGGGTAGAAGATTGGAAAGTGGAGGAGAAGGCCTGTAAGACCCCAATGGTCCTGTTGATGACCAATCTTGTAGGGTGCCTTGTTGTAATGGTCCTCTGTTACAGCTTGGGCCACTCCTACTTGGGTCATTATCCATGGGAGCAAGGTGTAGGCTTTGTCACCCAGAAGCTATTCGGTGATTTGATTTTCTTCCCTGAAGAGGTCAAGGAGAATCTAATTTCACAGTATGAAGGCATCATGACAGCTTCCAGCTTATTGGGCATAGACATGGGATCCTCTGCATATTGTCACGTACGGTCTGTACACTGAGGGACTGGAAGCGCCTCCTGTTGCTGTGGTTGAGGGAGATGCTCTGTGGGCAGACTTAGAGCAATGTAAGTGACATCAATTGCACCCTGCACCTTAGGGAAGCTGTAACTCTGTAAACAGGGATGGCTCTATTTCACTGCTGTGATGCTAAAGGTGATGAATCTGCCTGCTCTTCTGTAAAGGCTATCAGTGACCTTATGGAGGCATGCCTGTACTGCTGCCTGACGTCCGCTGCACAGTACACTCATAGCTGCCTCAAATGATCCAGTGCCATAAAAGTTGAGGGCGATGGTCAGCTTCATAGCCACAGAGAGAGCAGTGCAGGCAGGGAATGTGACAGCAGGTCCTCCTGCAGTAGGTGGCAGAGCTGCTCGATTGCATCTTTGGTAAAGCACCCTTTTATTTGCACAATTCCATAGAAAGGTCCTCATATAACTTGTGCTGCCTGTACAGGCTTTGCGGGCTGGGATTAATATCCGATGGGTGCATCCTCCTTAAGTGCTGCCTGACTCTCCTCACTGTCACAGATGATGTTCCATTCTGTGTTGCTCTTCCCTCTCTTCCATGATAATGGTATTCAAGGGTATGCTCACAGGAAATGCCATACCTGCTCTTGAAAAAGGTGGTGCGCGGAGGGAGGGGGTGGAATCTGCTGGTGGTCTGACCCTGTGAGGAGCAGTCAGAAGCAAGTTTAGGGGCTGGATATTTACTTTGGCGCTTTAACTTCACAATGTGCGACTTTTGGCCCTGACACTTTCCCCGTATGGAAGTCAGCCTGATTGATGGACTTGACTCCCAGTCAGGCAGGGAGCACTCCGGAGTGGCCGCAGGACCAGGTAGGTCCTACCCCCGACCCCAGGGGTGCGACCCCAAAGCAGGGTCGGGGGGGGGGGGAGGAAGGAGGGGTATTTGATCCATGACACTTGGGGGGTCCAATCCCAAACCCTGACCACGGGGCGGGCGGCGATCCCGAGTGAGTGGGCTTTGTATGGGGGGGGGGGGTGTCTGATGTGGGGGAGCTTTGGGGGGTCGGGACGAAGCACTCTTGCTCCCCCTGACCCGCAAGGTGTGCTCCCCAAGGCTGTCCTCACCTCGCTGCAGCTGCTGGGTTTTCCGATGCCTGGGAAAGGTGGTAGTCCATAGTAAAACTTGCAAAGCAGGTTAAATCGAAGGCTTCCAGCCTCCTTAAAATATTCTCCCCTTGTCCCACCTCAGTAAAACCCAGAAGTTGGCTGGGTGGAGCCGGCTTCCTGACGCACTTGGAAATTTTGCCCATTTGACCTCCCAGCCGCACCCACTCCCACCCACCCGCCCATGTGAAAATCCCTTCCCCCAAAGGTGTCTGTAGAAAGAATGTTAAAAACACGGCTTTAAAAAATGTTTCCCACACTGCAGAACTCTCTTCAAAAATCTCCAGAGGCTTCTGTGTCAGAAACTTCTCACTTTTGTCTGTATCAGCTGATCCTGGCAGCAGATGCATCTTATAAATCTCAGTTTATGTTGTCCAGAGTCCATTAGGAGTAAAAGCCACACAATTTCCTGGTCTGTACTCAAGTGAAGCCAATACTCTTAACAGTTACGTGGGTGCTCATAACACATCACCTGACCAAGGCTCAATTGGAGGTTTGGTTGGAAAATCGGCCCCCACTTGTTCTTAATTGCAATCAAAAGAAACGGGTAGTGGTAGGGAACTGAAATTAATCTGCAATTGTGGAAAGCAGGGCTATAATTGAAACTGCCAGATGTGAAATGATTGGATTTCTTTTTTAAAAGTAGTGGTACATGGGAGGGAGAGCGATACCCTAGCCTAGAAACAGTCGAGAGAGAAAGAGAGAGAGAGAGTGAGACAGAAATAATTTCAGATCACCCTAGCAACAGCCAGTGTTCAAAGATCAATGTAGACCTTGGCATGTTTATAGTAGTGCCATAATAGAATGTTTAGATTATAAGTTACGGTCACAGCAAGAGGACACTTGCAACTTGTGTAAAAGGTTGTTAATGTACGTATGCTGTAGAAAAATGTAAACTTGTGTGCGTAAGATTTAGCTGAAGCACTGTGCATTGAGCAGAGACTGCCATATAAGGCATTGCCAGTTACAGTTTAATAAGAAGAAAAACAGTGTATAAAAAAGAAGCTTTTGTGTTAAGTTTTAGAAGAAAGAAATGTACCAGGATGAACGCATGCCTACGTTCGAATCCGCTGACAAAACTCCGCTTGTAAATTGTGTTATACTCTGAAGAAATTATACTCTTCTTTTAAATTGCTTTTATGTTAAAGTAGAAAAAAATGAACGGGCCAAAATTGATCAACTCACCGCCCATTGCTGTCGACTACCGCCAACGTTCCTCTGGAAGATCCGCCAAGTACCACTTTCGAGGTGGCCTGGAGCGGGCGGGAGGGGAGAGCCACCGGGAACCGCCCACTGACGTCAGCGGACGGCCGAGTGGTGCAACTGAGCTCCCGCCCGCCGAGCTTCCATATTGATGCGGGTGGGAGTCGGCAGCAGAACAGGGGTGGACCGCTGGTTGGAGGCTGGTCTGTCCCCAACGGTAAGTATGGAGATCCTGAAAAAAAGGTTAGTGCACATTTTCTATTTTATTTTCCACAGCGACTTACCTGGATGGGGGTCCCCTGAAGGTCTTCCGATAGTTTTTTTATTTTTTACTGGAGTTTGTTTTTCAGCTGTTCGACCCTCCGTGGGCCCGACTGCATCCTCGGTGGCACCTCTGTCACTGAGAATGAGACCTCCCACCTGCTGTCGCCCATTCATTTGCCGCCCGCCGACCTTCGAGGGACCTCGGCGATGAATATCCCGCCCAAAGTACCATCCGGTACCTCGGCGGCTATTGGCGGTACTTTGGGCGGCACTTGGGCAGCAGAGACCTTGATCAAAATCGGCCCCTAAGTGATTCTAACCATAAGACTGAATTTCTGGGTGCCTATCACTAATGGCAAATTGAGCATACCTGTGATATTTTGAATGGTAACTATCAATAGCACATTTCCTCAGCCACTGTTTTCTTCAAATGGTCTTTTTTATAAAAGGGTGTACCTGGAACATTAACCTATCTTTCTCTTTCATTACCAACATTTTCTGCTTTTTTTCCCAGATTTCCAACATTTTCAGTTAGCTATTTCCACATTGAATTCTGTCATGACATTGAACACATCCTTTCTCTTTATTTTTATTTAAACTATCCCTCAAGATTTCAACATGGCCTGGTCAAATTCCTTAGCTAAGCATGAGCTATTATTTTTCACTGAAATATCTTATACATTATTTAATCAAATGAATGGATAACCAATAAATAATAAATCACAAGGTAACAATAGGGAAGATTTCCTCTGCATAGCAAAACTGTAACCACATTTATATAGTATGTATTTATGATTCTGCTGTACCTATCACACAGTGTACACCCTTCAAGGGGTCCAAGCCATGATCTAGACCAGACCTCCAGGTGAGCTATACTTCTGCCAATGCTCTGCCAGCAGGATTGCAGGAACACTCTGCCCCCCTGCCCCCTGCCCCTCCACGGCCTCTCCGACACCAATGCCTTTCTTTATAATGGGAGGAGCCTCTTGTGCTAATACAAGGCCATTTCTAACCTCCCAGGAAAGGCTGGGATAGGGTTCATTTTAACATTTTCATGCTCGTGTTCAAATCCCTCCTTTGTCATGCCCTTTCCTATCTCTGTAACAATCTCCAGCCCTACAACCCTCTGAGAAATCTGAATTTCTCCAATTCTGGCCTCCAGTCCATCCCCGCTTCTTTCACCCTGTCATTGGTGACTGTGCATTCAGCTGTCCAGTCCCTAAGCTCTGGAATTCCTTTCCTAAAGCACTCAACCTCTCTACCTCTCTCTCCTCCTTTAAGACCTTCCTTAAAACATAGCTCTTTGACCAAGCGGTGCTAATGTCTCCTTCTTTGGTCCTGAGGTCCTGAACTTAAGGAAAGGTAACTTCGAGGGTATGAGGTGTGAATTGGCTAGAATAGACTGGCAAATAATACTTAAAGGGTTGACAGTGGATAGGCAATGGCAAACATTTAAAGATCACATGGATGAACTTCAACAATTGTACATTCCTGTCTGGAGTAAAAGTAAAACGGGGAAGGTGGCTCAACCGTGGTTAACAAAGGAAATTAAGGATAGTGTTAAATCCAAGGAAGAGGCATATAAATTGGCCAGAAAAAGCAACAAACCTGAGGACTGGGAGAAATTTAGAATTCAGCAGAGGAGGACAAAGGGTTTAATTAAGAGGGGACAAATAGAGTACGAGAAGAAGCTTGCCGGGAACATAAAAACTGACTGCAAAAGCTTCTATAGATATGTGAAGAGAAAAAGATTAGTGAAGACAATCATAGGTCCCTTGCAGTCGGATTCAGATGAATTTATAATGGGGAACAAAGAAATGGCAGACCAATTGAACAAATACTTTGGTTCTGTCTTCATGAAGGAAGACACAACTAACCTTCCAGAAGTACTAGACGACCGAGGGTCTAATGAGAAGGAGGAACTGAAGGATATCCTTATCAGGCAGGAAATTGTGCTAGGGAAATTGATGGGGTTGAAGGCCGATAAATCCCCGGGGCCTGATAGTCTGCATCCCAGAGTACTTAAGGAAGTAGCCCTAGAAATAGTGGATGCATTGGTGATCATTTTCCAACAGTCTATCGACTCTGGATCAGTTGCTCTGGACTGCAGGGTAGCTAATGTAACACCACTTTTTAAAAAGGGAGGGAGCGAGAAAGCGGGTAATTATAGACCAGTTTGCCTGACATCAGTAGTGGGGGAAATGTTGGAATCAATTAATAAGGATGAAATAGCAGCGCATTTGGAAAGCAGTGACAGGATCGGTCCAAGTCAGCATGGATTTATGAAAGGGATATCGTGCTTGACACATCTTCTGGAATTTTTTGAGGATGTAATTAGTAGAGTGGACAAGGGAAAACCAGTGGATGTGGTGTATTTGGACTTTCTAAAGGCTTTTGACAAAGTCCCACACAAGAGATTGGTATGCAAAAGTAAAGCACATGGTATTGGGCATAATATACTGACGTGAATAGAGAACTGGTTGGCAGACAGGAAGCAGAGAGTCGGGATAAACGGGTCCTTTTCAGAATGGCAGGCAGTGCCTAGTGGAGAGCCGCAGGGCTCAGTGCTGGGAACCCAGCTATTTACAATATACATTAATGATTTAGATGAAGGAATTGAGCGTAATATCACCAAGTTTGCAGATGACACTAAACTGGGTGGCGGTGTGAGCAGTGACGGGGACGCTAAGAAGCTGCAGGGTGACTTGGACAGGTTAGGTGATTGGGCAAATGCATGGCAGATGCAGTATAATGTGGATAAATGTGAGGTTATCCACTTTGGGGGCAAAAACGCGAAGACAGAATATTATCTGAATGGTGGCAGATTAGGAAAAGGGGAGGTGCAATGAGACCTGGGTGTCATGGTTCATCAGTTATTGAAAGTTGCCATATAGATATAGCAGGAGATGAAGAAGGCAAATGGTATGTTGGCCTTCATAGCTAGTGGATTTGAGTATAGGAGCAGGGAGGTCTTACTGCAGTTGTACAGGGCCTTGGTGAGGCCTCACCTGGAATATTGTGTTCAGTTTTGGTCTCCTAATCTGAGGAAGGACGTTCTTGCTATTGAGGGAGTGCAGCGAAGGTTCACCAGACTGGACTGACATATGAGGAGAGACTGGATCAACTGGGCCTTTATACATTGGAGTTTAGAAGGATGAGAGGGGATCTCATAGAAACATATAAGATTCTGACAGGATGGGACAGGTTAGATGCGGGTAGAATGTTCCTGATGTTGGGGAAATCCAGAACCAGGGGACACAGTCTTAGGATAAGGAGTAGGCCATTTAAGACTGAGATGAGGAGAAACTTCTTCATTCAGAGAGTTGTTAACCTGTGGAATTCCCTGCCGCAGAGAGTTGTTGATGCCAGTTCATTGGATATATTCAAGAGGGAGTTAGATATGGCTCTTACGGCTAAGGGGATCAAGGGGTATGGAGAGAAAGCAGGAAAGGGGTACTGAGGGAATGATCAGCCATGATCTTATTGAATGGTGATGCAGGCTTGAAGGGCCGAATGGCCTACTCCTGCACCTATTTTCTATGTTTCTATGTTTGGCTCGGTGTCAATTTTGTCTGATTACGCTCCTGCGAATCGCCTAGGATGTCTTACTATGTTAAAGATGTGATATAAATGCATGCTTTGTTGTATCCGTGTCCTGGCCCAATTTATAGTCTTTCTGTCTCACTCCTGCTGGAGTTATCGTGTGAGTGTGTTGGAAGGACTGCGGGCTTTTGGATCCAAATTTCTTAGAATGCAAATTACATTTATAACGGCTTTGTGGTGAACTGTAAACCGAGGCTCCAACACAACAATATTCTTGGATGGTTTTTACTTGAGGGTCTCTTGCTGTGCATATCAAACTTGTTGTCTGGTTTCATAAAGCTGTATTTACTGAATGTACAAGTTATGAAGGAAAAGGATAAAAAAATTATTTCAATTTTACTACTGATTTTAAATCCAAGTCTATTTTATCTTCTGCGTGTCCAACAGTCAAACAAAGTATCGCATCTGACAGAATATTTCGGAATGCTTCCACAGGGCATGGAAACCACGTCAAGAGTATCTGCGTCGTGCCACTGTGCTCCTGTCACAAGCTGCATGCCATTAATCAGCAAACTTCTGTTTTCCTCTTGGATTCACAAAAAGAACTGGATTTGATTACATTCCTTCCATAGAGAAATTAGACTTTTTTATTAAATAATTCATTGTACTGGTAGTCACACTTGACTACAAAGAAGCTATCTGAATGCATTCCACTGTCAGCAGATCTGTCTCCTAATAACCAAAAGATTTGCTGAGTTCTGTTTCTGCTGACATTACTATTGATTATGAGTCACACCAATGAGCCACATGAATCAAAGTACAAGTTATACTCCGGTGCATTTTCTGTATGGGTTTTAGAAATCAGCTTTCTTTTAATTTCTTTCATTATTTTCTATCCTTCCTGCGAAGCAGTTCATCTGAGTTCATCTCCTTCAGGTCATGGCAGAGAAGGAGGAAAAGGTCTTGGGGCTAAAAATTCCAGTGTGCTGGAAACCTGCCTGTAACAGCACTGGGAGAATGCAAGCAGCACTGGTATTTTGGTGCTGCCTGCTAATTAGCATTAGCGGTGCGTTGATTTTGTGGTGTAACATGCTCTTTCCAGCACTAATATCACCAGGAGGCCAAAGGCCACATCTGTCTCCCACTTGCAGTGAAGGGGAACAGGGAAGAAATGAGCAAACCTGTCGGCCATGTACGGAACTGTTGCCGTACTTGCTACAAAACTATTACCTGCCTCCAGCTTGTTGATTTTTTAATAGTTCAACAACAACAACAACAACAACTTCTAATTATATAGCGCCTTTGTCATAGTGAAATGTCCCAAGGTGCTTCACAGGAGTATTATGAGATAAAAAAAACTTGACATTGAGCTACATAAGGAGAAATTAGGGCAGGTGACCAAAAGCTTGGCCGAAGAGGTAGGTTTTAAGTAGCGTCTTGAAGGAGGAAAGAGAGACAATCTACATTAATGACTTGGAAGAAGGAACTGAGTGTAATGTAGCCAAGTTTGCTGAAATACAAAGATGGGAGGAAAAGCAATGTGTGAGGAGGACACAAAAATTCTGCAAAAGGATATAGAGATGCTAAGTGAGTGGTCAAAAATTTGGTAGATAAAGTATAATGTTGAAAAGCATGAGGTCATGCACTTTGGCAGAAAAAAATCAAAGAGCAAGTAATTATTTAAATGGAGAAAGATTGCAAAGTGCTGCAGTACAGCAGTACCTGGGGGTACTTGTGCATGAAACACAAAAGGATGGTATACAGGTACAGCAAGTGATCAGGAAGGCCAATGGTATCTTGGCCTTTATTGCAAAGGGGATGGAGTCTAAAAGCAGGGAAGTCTTGCTCGGCTATACAAGGTATTGGTGAGGCCACACCTGGAATATTGCATGCAGCTTTGGTTTCCATATTTACGAAAGGATATAATTGCTTTGGAGGCAGTTCAGAGAAGGTTCACTAGGTTGATTCTGGGGATGAGGGGGTTGACTTCTGAGGAAAGGTTGAGTAGGTTGGGCCTCTACTCATTGTAATTCAGAAGAATGAGAGGTGATCTTATCGAAATGTATAAGATTATGAGGGGGCTTGACAAGGTGGATGCAGAGAGAATGTTTCTACTGATGGGGGAGGCTAGAACTAGAGGGCATGAGCTTAGAATAAAGGGCCGCCCATTTAAAACAGAGATGAGGAGGAATTTCTTCTCTCAGATGGTTGTAAATCTGTGGAATTCGCTGCCTCAGAGAACTGTGGAAGCTGGGATATTGATTATATTTAAGACAGAAATAGATAGTTTCTTAAACGATAAGGGGATAAGGGATTATGGGTAGTGGGCAGGAAAGTGGAGTTGAGTCCATGATCAGATCAACAATGATCTTATTGAATGGCGGAGCAGGCTCGAGGGGCCGCATAATCTATTCCTGTTCCTATTTCTTATGTTCTTATGTTCTTATAGAGGGCCCGAAATTCAGTACCACTGGAAAGCTGGTGCTCCCCCTACCTTTTTGTGGTCATTAGCGCTGACATTTTTTCATGGCTGGGCCACCCCATATTCAGCTCCAATAAGTGAACAAATGGATTCCAGCACTAATGAACCCTCCCAAAGTGGATTTTTCAGTGGTGTGGCAGTCTTAATTTAAGTGTTATCACCACCAAGAAATTCAGCATTCAGGTAAGAGTTTCTAATGAGCCAGCTGCTCCCTGGCCTTTTTAAAGACCAGGGTTTGCAGCAGGGCCCTGAGGGGGGAAGGAGTCTGGAAGGATGGCTGGTGTAAGGGGTGCAAGGAGAGCCAACAGGTTCACTGATATGAAGCTGGAGACACTGATGGACGGTGTGGAGGACAGAAGAAGAATACTGTTTCCTGACGCAGGGAGACCTGGCAGACTGCCAGTACATAATGCATGGAGGGAGATTACAGGGGAGGTGTCAGGCACCTCCATATATGTGAGGATGCACCCTCTCAGGAGGGTGCTGGCCAGTCTGCATCCGACCCTTCCAGGGTGGCGATGGGTCGACGCCTCCTAGCTCTGGGGCGACGGGGATCCTCCTCCTCCTCCTTCTCCTCCTCCTCCTCCTCAGATGGTGCTGCTGGCTCGACCTCCAGCGGCTGTCCTCTCATGATGGCCAGGTTATGCAGCATGCAGCAGACCTCGACGATTATGGAGACCCATTGAGGAGAGTACTGCAAAGTGCCACCAGAGCGGTCCAGGCACCGGAACCTCTGTTTCAGAATGCCTATTCACTGCTCGATGATGCACCTGGTGGCACAATGAGCGTCATTGTATGCATGCTCTGGCACTGTCCTGGGGGTTCCACAGTGGAGTTAACAGCCAAATGGACAGGGGATATCCCTTATCCCCAAGCAGCCAACCGCAATCCTGATTCGGGCCGGTGAAGACAGCGGGCACACTGGTCTGCCGTAGAATGAACGAATCATGGCTGCTGCCTCCCTTGCCCACTGCCTCTCTGCACGGTGCTGACGGTGACGCCTTCTCCTGCGGCCACCCTGCTTCTGACCAGGTGTACCAGGTGTCACCCTCCCAACGCTCCTCTCATCCTCAGGGTGAACCCTGACAAGCAGGTCCCTGCAGCCTATAGGACTCCACTAATGAGTCAGATCTGAAAGTTGTACAAAAGCAGCACTCAGGTTTAATGCAGTCAAAACAATTAATAAAACCATATGAAAAGCTAAATACTGCGAATGATGGAATCTGAAATAAAACTCTAAAATTAATAAAACTATTTTCGTACCAAAGCAGAAACCTGTCTGCAAACTTTGCTGACAGTGGGATTAATCACGGCAAAACTCCAGTGGTGTGGCTTTCGAGCACCGACTCAAATACCTTGCGGGAGCTCTGCCTGAAGAGGTCCTCCACTTTTGTCGGTGAAAATCACTGTGATGGCCACTTTCCAGTGGCCTGCCCGCTGCTTACCTCACCACAGAAAATCTTCCTTTACTGCGGCTTCACCCTGCCGTTTCCGGTGGAAGTGTGCACCGCTCAAATGCCCCCCAAGTTGAATATGGCTCGGGGAGGGAAAAACACCCTGCGGTAGCCATCCCTTTGGGGATGGTTAATTTCGTTCCCAGAGATGCAGAGAGATTTAGGCAAGGAATTCCAGAGCTTAGGGCCTCAGCAACAGAAGGCAACAATTTATGAAATGAATGCATCTACATTCTCTGTAACACTAATCTTTCCCCAATTGTTACTCTTGAAAGTGTTTAAAATGTGTAGTAATCATGCTAACTTTTAGTGGATCTTGCATATTCGACACAAAATAATTATTTGATAAATAATTAATGGTATTTTGAATAAATTAATTATAATTCCTTAAAATCTTAAGCAGTTGAGTCCAGATTTGCTAGGGGGTGATGTGCTGATGATACTTTCATAAAGATAAAAGCGATCTTATCAGAGATGATCTTCAAACATTGCAATGGAGTTCTAGGCAATCTGATGCTCTTCAGGAATTCGTTTTTTTTATTTGCTGGGAATCTGCCGAGGGATTTGCAGTTTTGTACAAGTGTTCACTTCTGAACTAAAAGCTTGTTCCACAAGGTGTCACCAATTGATTTACTGACCCACAAACACTGCAAGCCTCCCGGAAAGCCACCAGCAAATGTATCTTACCCACCAGCAACAGGCGAAAGTGTGGCGGCGACGATTTTTTCTGTGACTCAGGCGGTAACAGGTAGCACTAAACTGCTGCATTTTTAGCCCTTGGACTCTTCCATGTCTTCTGTCATTCATAGGCAGTCCCTCGGAATCGAGGAAGACTTGCTTCCACTCTTAGCATGAGTTCTTAGGTGGCTGTACCGTCCAATATGAGAACCACAATCTCTGTCACAGGTGGACAGATAGTGGTTGAGAGGAAGGGTGGGCGGGGAGCCTAGTTTGCCGCATGCTCCTTCCGCTGCCTGCGCTTGATTTCTGCATGCTCTCGGCGATAATACTCGAGGAGATCAGTGCCCTCCCAGATGCACTTCCTCCACTTAGGGCGGTCTTTGGCCAGGGACTCCCAGGTGCCAGTGGGGATGTCGCACTTTATCAGGGAGGCTTTGAGGGTGTCCTTGTAACGCTTCCTCTGCCCGCCTTTGGCTCGTTTGCCGTGTACGAGTTCCGAGTAGAGCACTTGCTTTGGGAGTCTCGTGTCTGGCATGCGAACAATGTGGCCTGCCCAGCGGAGCTGATCAAGTGTGGTCAGTGCTTCAATGCTGGGGATGTTGGCCTGGACGAGGACGCTAATGCCTGTGCGTCTGTTCTCCCAGAGGATTTGTAGGATCTTGCGGAGACATCGTTGGTGGTATTTCTCCAGCGACTTGAGGTGTCTACTGTACATGGTCCACGTCTCTGAACTATACAGGAGGGCGGGTATTTCTACAGTCCGGTAGACCATGAGCTTGGTGGTAGATTTGATGGCCTGGTCTTCAAGCACTCTTTTCCTCAGGCGGCCGAAAGCTGCACTGGCACACTGGAGGCGGTGTTGAATCTCATCATCAATGCTTGCTCTTGTTGATAGGAGGCTCCCGAGATATGGGAAATGGTCCATGGTGTCCAGGACCATGCCATGGATCTTGATGTCTAAGGGGCAGTGCTGTGCAGCGAAGACAGGCTGGTGGAGGACCTTTGTCTTACTGATGTTTAGCGTAAGGCCACTAATAATGCACTGTTAACTGATCACTGTTTATCCCAGTAATATAAAGCACCAGTTGGTAAGACAGAAATTCGAGTAGCAATGTGAAGGAAGTGTTTTCAATATAAAGCATCATGGTAATTAGAGCTCTTTCCTTGGTGGATATTGTGTAAATGTTGCTTGCTATATGTGTGTTATTGTTAATGAAGTTTCATACATATTTTCAAAGGGGCCAGACCATTGTAGATGGTTGTTTTTCAATCTAATTCTAAACTAGACATTACCAATCATTTTGCACACTCCCCTTCATAAGCAAATTGTAGAATGTAAATGAAATCCATACGAACCAAGTCTGAAATGTTCAGAATAGAAAATAGCATCGAGATAGGAGTTAACCTTTCCTATGAGTTCTGGGACTTGGATTTGAATCCAGCCTAGAGCTCTTCTCTTTTTGTTCGCTGTGAAGGTCCACTGTAAAATGGGTTATGAAATCACAACCCAGGTATTAGTGGCTGGGCCCAAAGAACAAACAATACCCACATGGGGTAAAAATGTCTCTTTTTGCAACATCTGTTAGTGCCTCTGGGGGGTGCTAATGGGGCGCAAAACAGTTTTCGCCTGGGTGGGGTGGTGGGGGGGTGCTACCGGCTCCTGCAAAATTATACAGGGCTTAGTGGAGACGCTGCCATAGTCGCACCATGCAGCACCAGTAGTGTCCCAAGTCGCCGGTGATGACGTCATTGCCGTGCACCGTGACCCCTTAGTGCCACGCACCATACCCTTTCCACCCCATGGTGGAAACTGCCCCGCACCCCACGAGGCTGCCGCGAGTGGTGTCAGCGCCAGCCTCATGGATCGTGAACCGGGCTGACATCCGCTTGCGGGGTGGAAGTTAAACGGGAAGTCGGGAGCGCCTCATGCCACCATCTTACCTGTTTGGCCGAATCACCACTCGGCCCAACTTCTTGCTCTATTGAGTGGTCCGAGCTGCCATCGTGCAGCCTGGCACTCCGTTTTCGGTTTAAACTGCCAACTGGGCACACATCAGGGAATTGTTTTTTAAAAGCAGCAGACCTCCCCTTTAACTTTTGCCCCATGAGCGGCCGTCTGCCCGGTATGTGTCCCCCTGAAGCTGCCGCTGTCATTGCCTGGTGCAGCTTCAGGGGGGCGCTGCGCACGGCGATGATGTCAACATCACCAGCGCAGTGAAGTGGGGTGCTATGGGTTACCGCCACCGCTAAACCCCCACCGAATTTAGCAGGAGTCGTTAGCGGCACCACGCCCAGTCGCACAGATGCAAATGACCGAATTTCTAGGCCTACGAGTTCAAATCTTGCCATGTCAGTTTAACAATCTTAATTCAGTTTGAAAAATCTGGAAATAGAAAGCTGGTAAAAGTGTCCATGAAGCTAATGTTTTGTTGTAAAAACTAATGACCTTTAGGGAAGGAAACCTGCCTTCCTTCCTCAGTCGGGCCTATATGTGATTCAAGTCCTACACCGATGGGCCTGAAATTCCAGTCGAAGGCTTCCTTCAGACAAATGCCTCCGGCCCAAAATTTTTCTCCGAATGTACCTGGTGGTCCTGGAGGCGCCGCCGATTCCAGTCGGAGGCCTTCTTTTCCCGTGCATCACAGCGCGCCCCTGTCTTCCAGATATGGATGGAGAAGCTCGAGTCACGTGGGCTTGGGAAAGACTTTTATATACCACTATATACCTCTCTCCTGCCTGAAATATAACCGGTCACCACTGCTCTCTGCTTTCTGTCCTTTAATCAATTTTGTATCCATGTCACCACTGTCCCTTTAATCCCATTGGCTATAATCTCAACATCACCTGCCTCACTGATAGGAGCTACCTGTGGGTCGCTGCTGGCGTTGCAACCAGAACCAATTTGGAGCGACTGCTCCGCTGACTTGCCTGTTTCAAGCACAAGTCCAATTTCTCCCCCAATGGTTTTCTGAACCCTGCTTTTAATGTGCCTCACTGTGCACATGTTTTGTACAAAACACTGGACAAAGTGGCAAGTTGGTTTACTTCTTGCTATTGAGGGATTGCAGCGAAGGTTCACCAGACTGATTCCCGGGATGGCAGGACTGACATATGAGGAGAGACTGGATCAACTGAGCCTTTATTCACTGGAGTTTAGAAGGATGAGAGGGGATCTCATAGAAACGTATAAGATTCTGACGGGACTGGACAGGTTAGATGCGGGAAGAATGTTCCCGATGTTGGGGAAGTCCAGAACCAGGGGACACAGTCTTAGGATAAGGGGTAGGCCATTTAGGACTGAGATGAGGAGAAACTTCTTCACTCAGAGAGTTGTTAACCTGTGGAATTCCCTGCCGCAGAGAGTTGTTGATGCCAGTTCATTGGATATATTCAAGAGGGAGTTGGATATGGCCCTTACTGCTAAGGGGATCAAGGGGTATGGAGAGAAAGCAGGAAAGGGGTACTGAGGGAATGATCAGCCATGATCTTATGGAATGGTGGTGCAGGCTCGAAGGGCGGAATGGCCTACTCCTGCACCTATTTTCTATGTTTCTATGTTTCTATGTTTCAGGCAATGCCTGTTCCTTAACTGCTGCTTTAATTGTCATTTCCGTTGCGAGTCAATCAGTTATGGCTGAGTTTAATTCAATGTGGCTATTCCAATATGGTGTAAATATGTTAAAAAGAGGTTTTCCACGCACAGAGCCAACCAAAATATGCACTAACCAGTCAAGACGATTTCAGCAATAATGTTTAAATATGCTCCAACAGTTTATACTTTTCCATTAATCAATCTTTTGGACTTTTTGAAGAATAGCAACATGTTTTTCTCCCCTAAGTCTGCAAGTGCTGTCGGCACTTGGTCCTGTTTATGCCCAACAAAATGCAGACAAATTTTGCTGAAAATGAATAATGTGGTGAAATTTCTAAGGAAAGAGAACGTTTTCCCTTGCACTCTCAGTACCTGTCACTGTTTTGAAGCTTCAGTTCTCATGATGTTATTGTCAGTACTTTGTTGCTGAGCTTAGTTCAAGGTTACTTTGTGAAAACACCCACATAACTTTGCTTTATAAACATTCAAAGGACCATGGGAATTTTGAAAATAAAAGTCATTGGCGATTGTCCTACAACCACAGTGCTTCTAACAGCTGAAGGGTTTGGGGGGCTATTTGAGTACAGACTGCATGACATTTTTACTTTCATAATGAATAAATTTGCTATTTTACTGTCATACAATACAATTTAATAATAAACAAAATTGAATGGTAGTGTTCCACTCTTATGTCAGGGTAATATTTATTAGCCGGTTAAGAATTATAGATTTCTTTAGTGTGACATTTTATAACCTGGTGATTTGATTGTTTTCTATTTCATTCTTTTGTGCCCTTAAACCTATTCAATCAATTTTCGGTTACAGATGTAATAGTGAAGAAAAGTGATGAATTGCAAATATACAATGGAAGTTCAAAAGTGCTTCAGGCTATGGCAATAAAATAATTCAGATAGCTATACTTTTCTATTTTTTTGACCTGTTCGGTTTATCACATTCTGATCTTTTAAGAAAACACTTAGATAGGACAATTGCCCTGGTATGTCCTGCGGCCAAGTTTCCCGGATCAGTCTTATTTTAAGGCTGGCAGCAACACATTTATTTTAAATGGGTTAACTGCAGCATTAAAATTACACCAATTGGAAAATCTAGGCTATAAGCTGAAGATTTCCTTTACAATACAGACACAACAGCTTCTGATCTTCTGTGCAAATTAATTTATTAAAGTCTTCTACTTCTATATTGTACAAAACAGATTTATCTACTTCCCTTTTTAAAGCTATAATGGATTCTGCTTCCACCACTGTTTCTGGTAGGCTATTCTAGGACTGACTTCCGAACCTCTGCCTTCATTCTTTTGATGGTGATCTTAAATATACGGGGCTAAAATTTAATTTGCCCCCAGATTGCAATCGCCGCGCCAATTCAAAGTAATACAGGCAGAATGCAATCTTTGTTCTGCCTGCTAATTAGAATGATTGCGGCATGCAGCCCAGCACTAAACGTGCTGCTGAGCGGCTGGACGCTCAGCAGAGGGCCCAAGTTCGTGCGTTGCTAGCACCAATTAAAGCCAGTCTGCACCGTTTAAAGGGGAGGTGCATTCTGTTTGCATGAGGTGATTCCTCTGGCTAAGGAACAAAGTGTGAGTGCTCCAAGGTTCTTGGATGCAGCACTGGAGGCCTTAGTGCCGGAGGTGGACAGTAGGAGAGAAACCCTGTTTTCACAGGGGGCCAGGAGGCCCTCCAGGCAAATATGGAAAAGCAGTGGGAGCAGATATCCGTCATGGTCAATGCTAGCAGTGTAGCCTGGATGCAGTACCACAAGAGGTTTAATGACCTCATATGAGTGGTCAAGATCAAATGCCATATCCTTATAACTGAACCACTGTACTTGGACACTGTTCAATTCACCACACCCCCTTCACTCACCTACCAACAATCTCTATCAATCACGACTCATACCTCATATTCATAGCTTCACTTCACCTTCACTCTTAGCACCACTGCAAGCCTGATTCCCACATCTCATAGCTTGTTCACTTTCCAGCTATTCAACCACAACAAGCACATCACCCACCACATTCACTGACATATTTCCCTCTGTCCTGCAGGACAAGGTGACTCATAACCACATGCAGCAGGGGCTACATGCAAGGAAATGGACATGCTTGCATTACCTTACCCTAATGGAGGAGACAGTGCTGGAGACATTGGAGCGGTCATCGCTGAGCCCGAGGTGAGCAGTGCGACTGAAACACTGCAAGATGACGGTGTCCTCAAACCTAATCTTCCTTCTCACATCCCACTTCCCCCTCATCCCACAATCTTTTCTGATTACATGCTGCAGATGGTTTAAGTATGCACCTATTGCTTCCCCCCGCCCTCCCCTCACCAGAAGGCTACCCTTGTGCCTTTCTCCTTTCAGATAACCAAGAACTCCAACCTGGCCAGGCTGTGGTGGAGGAGCAGGAACTGCAAAAGGAAGAAGGCAGTGATGCTGAAGACATAGCACAATCACTCGATTTCACACTTGCAGCCATCAGCTCAGATACTGACACTCCTGTACTTCAGAGGGTAGCTTAGAGGCACAATCTGCATGAGGGTGAGTTACCCAGACTGCTGCCATCCATGTTGAGATGATGCAGTCCGAAGCCGGGCCTTCTTGGCCCAGACCTGCTCGAGGTCATCCACTAAGGCTATCTGCAATCTCCCCCACTGAAAGTCAGCAGCCTCCTACCAGCCATGCTAGGGCCACTGGGGTAGCACGCGTAGGAGCACGAGGACAGGCACTAAGGGAATGCATAAGGGTGATTAGTTGATTTTGGAATGTATTATTGGATGGTTTTGTTTTATAAATTTGGTTTGGCATGTTTGTTTTGTGGTGGTTTTTATTGTAGAGGATGCTGTGATGGTCAGTAACAGAGGGAAGTAAGGTGCAGGATTATTGCTGAATGGGGAATTAAGGTTGCGTTCACTCGTACTGCAGTCGATTACGGGCAGCTCAGCCAGAAAGGGGCTGTTAGACGATTCCTCTTCTTTCTCCTCCTCTCCTTCCTCATGATGGCAAGGTTGAGGATGCAGCAGACTACGAAGAACCTCGAGATGCATTCTGGCTAGTATTGCTGGGCTTCTTCAGTGCGGTCCAGGCAGCGAAAGCATTGTTTAAGGATGCCAATGTCTTTTCTATCAGATTCCATGTAGCAGCATGGTTTTGTTATATGCATGCTGCCCACATGTGCTTGGGTTGTGCACTGAAGTAATGAGGCATGTGGTCAGCGGATAGTCTTTGTCGCCCAGTAGCCACACTCTGCTTTGTCATGATGGCTCATATGTGAATATTATACCGGACTGCCGCAAAATGAAAGCATCATGACTACTGCCAGGATACTGAGCACTGACCTGCATAATGCACTGAGTATGGTCGCACACCAGCTGGACGATGAGGGAGAGGAATCCCTTCCAGTTGTTGTACATCCCCATAAGAACATAAAACATAAGAAATAGGAGCAGGAATAGAAAATTTGCCCCCTTGAGCCTGCTCCGCCATTCAATGAGTTAATTGTAATATATTCTTACAGCATCATTAAGAAACATACTCGACAAGATGGTTCCATCAGAACTACCATCCTGCAACTTTGTCTCATGACCCTTTTATTATATTTACATCAGTAGCTTAATTACCACAGTAGTCCACTAGGTGGAGCAGTAATCCACTAGGGGAGCCCTATATTATACTTCTCCCTCCTTAATGAAGAAGTAATAACAAAATAATCATTGTACATAACTTGCATGGTTATACACAACAAAAGATTAGGATTTATTCTTCAATATTTACAAATCAAACTTAACCACTGGTTTTCTGTTTCAAAGAGGGTACCTTCGCTCTCAAATAGAACTTTCCAAACTTGGTGTCAAACTTAGGCTCATTCTCAGCTGAGCCTGAGGAGAGTTTTTCTCCAAGGACAATCCTTGATCTACATTTTGACTCTCCAGAACTTGAGATTGTTTGTCTGTCTGACTCGGATTCAGATTCGGACTTAAATTCTGACTTTCTCTTGGACTTCTTGGACTTGTTTATAGTACATCTGATGCAGGATTTGCTCCTGGTACTCTACATGTAACAAGTCTATCAGACTCATCAGAAATAATCGAATCATTCCAACTTTCAACTCCTTCCATATCTGTAGGTAAAATATGATCAATGCGAACAACCATAACCTTTCCATGATCAAAAATCTTGAACACATATGTGTGAGTGCCACATATTTTACTATTCTTCCTGGTAACCACTTTAACCATTTATGGTGATGGTTCTTCACTCTAACCTTCTGATTCAATTTTGCACTTATCTCTCTGTTATTCTACCTCTATCATGATTCTCTTTCTGTCTTAATTGCTTCTCTTCTGCTGACTCATTAGAAATAATCGAATCATTCCAAGTTTGGCTTTAAAAATGAGAACCTTGTTCATGGCTGTTGTTTGAGAAACAATTCTGCTGGTGTTCTACTAGTAGTTGTATGAGGAGTACTATGATAAGTAATTAGAAAATTTGCCAATTTGTGGTCCAACAACAACTGCCGTTTCCTTGGATTTGAATCCAACATTCGCTCTACTGCATCATTTGAAGCAGGGTGGTATAATGGAACCTTGGTATGTTTCTCACCATTTCTGCTCATGAACTGGGCAAATTCTTCTGAACAAAATTGCTGGTCATGAAGATCTCCTAACTTATTTGGAATAACTACTCTTGCACCCTATATGATACAATCTTCATCCACTGATAATTCATTCCTACAAATTAAGTATGGATGAATATCTTCCTCTGATACCTGATTTGGCCAGCCATTTGCTATGTAATCATACACCTTTGACATAACTGGGTCCTGCTTGGTTGCTGTACCAATCTCTTCAGTTGTGACTGGCAGGTCATCAATGTATGAAAAATGGAACACTTCTTTCTTATTGGGTGTAACTTGTGATGGGGATGGCAACCTGGACATAGCATCACCATTACCATCTGATGTAGGTACAACAACAATGGGTGTTGCCCAACTATTTAGATCTACCTTAGAGATAATGTTCTCAGTTTCTAGTCTTTTGAGTTTGCGCTCAACTTTCTCCTTGAGTTCATATGGTGCGGGACATGGCTTGCAGTAAACTGGTTTTGCGTCCCTCTGTATTCTGACAGTCTCTGAATTCTTGGATCGGACTGCCTGTTTTGCGGAACACCTTTGGATACTGCTTGATGATGTCATCTTTCAATGCAAATTTTGTTTCTACACAAAAAATCTCATTCCAATCCAGCTTCAGTGATCCCAACCAATTTCTACTTATCAATGTAGGCTCATCTCCTGCCAGTACTATGAGAGACAAGCTCTGAAACTGATCCTAGTATTTCACCAGTACAGTGATACGTCCTACTACAGGGCTTTGCTCTCTTGAGTAGCATCGCAGCTCTATCTTCGATTTCTCCAGTCGAAAATAACGCAACTTGTCGAGATATAATGATTCCGGTACTACAGTCATGGATGCACCAGTGTCAATTTCCATGGGTATCCTGGTTCCTGAAACATCTACTTGGATGATGATACATCGCAAATCATTGTTAGATACCCCCCTGCTCCTGATGACGTGTTTCTCCAGAACCTCATCATCCTGTTGCTTTTTTTCAATGCTATGGAGTGTCTGGCAATTTCTACTTCTAGTATTGAAAGTTAGTTTACTCTTCAGTTGGTATGCCTTCGCAAGACACCTAGTTTTCTTGCAGAAGAAACACTCTTCCTTCACATATGGACAGCTTTGAGTGATGTGTTGTCCTAGGCACCGATAGCATGATGTCAATTTACTGTTACATTGGCCAGTTGCTGAGGCCTTGGGGCCCAACTGCCTTTTACTTCTAATATGCAGGCGATTCATCTCAGTTGTCTGACAACTGGAAATGACCCAAAATTCTTGGGTCTATTGGGTTGGCCATATCCAGTCAAGTTAGGGGTTGTCAACAACCTCCTTCTGATTGCTTCATTTTTCAGCCCACAAACAAAGCAGTCACCCAATGCTCGGTCCTGAAAGTTTAAGAAATGACAGTGAATGGATATTTTTTTGAAAGCTACAATGTACTCACTGATACCCTCATCATTCAATTGATCTTGTATTCTAAAATAATAACTTTCAGCAATTTCCAGGGGCTCAGGACTGTAGTCCTGTTCTAACTTGGTTAGTATCTCCATCAGTGGCTTGTCCTTTGGCTTGACGAGAACAATCACACTTTTCATGGTTTCATACACCTCAGGGCCTGCTTCAGTTAAGAAAATAGCCTGTTTTCTTTCCAACACCACCCGATTACAGTTTTCATCATCGGGGACTTCGACGAGACTATTTGTGGTGAAAAACATTTCTAACTGCTCCACATACACACCGAACATCTCTCGGTTGTGATGGAACTCACCCAAGCACCCTATTACTCCCATATGCATCGCAATCTGGACTCTGGCAACATCGACAAGTGTGCTTGAAATTTACCTTGGATTTGTTTAACTGTTCTGCAAAACAAAGAACCACTCAACGTCCCTCTGTTGTTTGGCTGGATTATTCGCCAACAAAAATTTCAGCTAGGAAATCAGATTATCCGATCCTTGTGGCCATTGTGATATATTCTAGCAAACACACTCTACAAGATAGCTCCAACAGACCTGTCATCATATTGACCCTTTTATTGTATTTACATCAGTAGTTGCATTACCACAGTAGTCCACTAGGTGGAGCAGTGGTCCACTAGGAGGAGCTCTATATTACAATCATGGCTGATCTTTTACCTCAACTCCACTTGCCTGCACTATTCCCATATCCCTTGATTCCCTTAATATCCAAATATCTAGTGATCGCTGTCTGGAATATATTCAATGACTGAGCTTCCACAGCCCTCTGTGGTGAAGAATTCCAAAGATTCACACCTAATGAAGAAATTTATCCTCATCTCAGTCCTAAATGGCCGATCCCTTATTCTGAGACTGTGAACCCTGTTTCTAGATTCCCCAGCCAGGCGAAACATAAGAACATAAGAACATAAGAAATAGGAACAGGAGTAGGCCATATGGCCGCTTGAGCCTGCTCTGCCATTCAAGAAGATCATGGCTGATCTGATTATCCTCTCTGCATCAACTCTGTCAAGCCCAATAAGAATTTTGTATGTTTCAATGAGATCACCTCTCATTCTTCTAAACTCTTGAGAATATAGGCCTATTCTACTCAATCTCTCCTCACAGGACAATCGCCCCTCCCCATCCCAGGAATCAGTCCGGTACTTCTTCGTTGCACTCCCTCTATGACAAGTATATCCTTCCTTAGATAAGGTGACCAAACCTGTACACAATACTTCAGGTGTGGTCTCACCAGGGCCCTATATATTTGCAGTAAGACGTCTTTACTCTTATAGTAAAATCCTCTTGTAATAAAGGCCAATGTGCCATTTGCTTTCTTAATTGCTTGCTGTACTCACATGCTAACTTTCAGTGATTCGTGTGCAAGGACACACAGGTCCCTCTGAATACCAAAGATACTCTGCTTTTCTATTTTTCCCATCAAAGTGGATAACTTTACATTTCTCCACATTATATTCCCATTTGCCATGTTCTTGCCCACTCATTTAGCCTGTCTATATTTCCTTGAAGTCTCTTTGCGTCCTTCTGAAAACTTACATTACAACCTAGCTTTGTATCATCAGCAAACTTGGATATATGGGGTCGGATTTTCGTCTTTCGGATTCTTTGGCGAAAACGATAGCGATACGTGAAACTTACCGTTTTTGCTGCACTATCGTTTTTCGGCTGAATTTTCGAGTTTTAGGTTTGCGCCATTGGTAAGGGGGGGTATTGCATGAGGATTTATGGCGCAAAAAAATGAGAGTTTCGCCAAATTTACTCCAGGGCCAGGAGCACTGTGAGAGCGGCCTTGGGAAAAATTCCAAAAAACATTCAAAAAACATTTACAAGACACTTATCTATCGAATTGCTGAAAAAATTAAAACATTTAAATTTTAACTTATCTTTTTTGCAGGTTTTCATACTTACCGCTGCTGTCAGGGCTGCACCGACAGATTTGACCTGTCTCTATTCTGGGCTCGACATGCGGGTCGGGAGAGTGGCGATAGTCCGACAGTAACGCAATTCGTGGCGTTGCATGTCGCTGCATCTCTCCCCGGTGGTACGTCCCATCGCCGCTGCAAACAACAAGCTGAGGATCCTGCCCAGGCTTTGTGACCTGGTTTTCGCCGCGATTTGACCCTCGCAAACTTCTCAAAAATTCAGCCCATTACATTTGGTCTCCTCATCCAAATCATTGATATAGATTATGAATAGCTGGGCCCAAACATCAATCCTTGTGGTTACAGCCTGCCAACCCAAAAATGACCCGTTTATTCCTACTTTCTGTTTTCTCTCTGTTAACCAACCCTCAACCTTTGCTAGTATATTACCCCTAATTTTGTTTAATAACCTCTTGTGCGGCACCGTATCTTATGCCTTCTGAAAATCCAAATACACCACATTCACATATAGAAGTCAATGGCACCCTGCACCATGGAGATGCCTGCCAACCTGGCGAAGCCACCTGTTCCTGTTTCTGTCTGGCAAGAGAGAATAAAATGTATTCAGTTCTCTTTGCATACCGAGCCTCAGTGACCTCCCTCATGCAAAAGTGCACAGTGAACTGCGAGATGTTGGAAATGTCATCTGCTCCAGCCTGGAAGGAGCCCAACGCATGAAAGTTCATGGCCACGCTCACCTTGACATCAACTGGCAATGCCATTCTCACCATCTCTGAGGCTGCATTTCTGCCTGGAACAGGTGGCAGATTTCAGTGAGCACCTCCTTATTGAAGTAGGAACGTCACATACACTCTTCCTTGCTGAGGTTGAGGTAGGAGAATTACTCCTTGAAGACCCTGGGTGGACATGGCCTCCTGAAGAGAGCCCTTTTCCCCCCTCCCTCTTCCAGCAGCTTGTCACCCTCTGTGCTCGCCTGTGCTCACCCCCCCTGTCATGCTGCAGGCCAAGGGGGCTACAAACTGCTGCACCCATATCTGGAAGTAAGTGGTTTGAGCAGAAGGCTTGCAGTAACCTGCTACACTGCTCCCTGGACACTTCAGCAACTTCACTTGAGGCACCAAACCAAGAAACACCTCTCCAAATTCACAAAGTGCCAGTAGAAGTCAATCAGCAACGAACCTGAAAGTAGTTGATTATCCTTTTAAATAGCACTTGTGAGCGACCCTTCCTGCTCTGGATGCATGTGCGAGCTTAAGAGAGGGCAATAGCGCCATCTTTGAGGTTGAAAATGGCAGCTCTCGCGTCAAATTAGCATTGCACGCTGGTTGAAGTCATGATGTCTATACTCTGCATATTTCCAGCGCCTTTTCCCAGCGCCCGTGCTAACGACCTACCCAAAATGGCATCCAGCACCGCCCGCACCAGAAGTATATGCACATTCCTCGGATGCCATTTTGGACTCAAATTGGCACTTGTAGCACCGAAAAACCTGCCTCTATGGAGCCGAATTTAGCGGCAACTGTCTATTGTTATCAACTCAGCAACAAGTAGGAAAAGAAATCATGATTTGCCGTATCAAGACTTCTCATATTGTTGAATGCCTCCATAAGATCTCCTCAACCTTTGGTGTTTTGATGAAAAAAGCCCCAGACTGCCCTTGTAATGAAAGCCTTTCATCCCTGATACCATCTCTCATCCCTGGTATCATCTTAGTCAAGGTCTTCTGCATCTCTTAATGGCTTTGACATCCTTCCTAATGTAATGTGCTTAAAATTGGACACAAATATCCTAACTGCAGGATAACCAGTGACATTTATAGGGTTCTATAGTTGGGAATTCTCTTTGCGCTATATACAAAAATACTTATTTAAAAAATCCAAACGAAGTATTACCCTTGCTCTTCCAGTCACGGTAATTGTTTTCTGATGTAAAGATCAATATGTTACATTTTAATTGTTTCCCTTTATTCAGATTTAAAATCTCAGCTGATCAGGGTTATGTTCTTATTTAAAATAAGACGAAGGGTCATCGACCTGAAACGTTAACTCTGCTTCCTCTCCACAGATGCTGCCTGACCTGCTGAGATTTCCAGCATTTTCTGTTTTGATTCTATATTCCAGCATCTGCAGTATTTTGCTTTTGTTCTTATTTAAAATGTTCATTTCATGTTCTTTTGTGACCAGGTACCATTCCCAAGCTGAAAGGGGAAGACAGCCAATCGACTATACGCCTTCTGTAACTGTCACTTCTGCGGTTGCTCTCAGTGTGTGAGAGCACGTGAAATCAGCAGTAACTTGCTCTTGGGTTTACCCTGTGGTGAAGCACGTAACCTGCACTCAACATATCACACTATCGATGAGACCAGAAACTCATCCTATGATAAAGTGCAGGCATGAACTTCTCTCCTACTGCTCCATAACACATTGTGGAATAGTAACTTTGTATAGTTTCAATGCACTGAGTCTTGATACTGTCCTTCAGAGTTCAGGTTTTCTCATTTACCTTACTAACCATTCCTGAAAGATGGGGTCGAAATTCTCTTTATAAAGTCACCCATTAGCACCGGTGCTAGGTGGCTAACAGGCGGCAAAAGTGTTAAGCGGCGTCCACGGCTCGGGAAAAATTTGGTAGGCTCTTTGGTAGAGGTGCCAAGAGGTAACGCAGCGCTGTCTAATGCCACCCAAGTGGTGACGAGATGCAGCTTGGCTCCGCTCCCATGATATTTGGTTTGTATGGACACCTAACGGCAAGACGTCCGTACTGCCTGGGAAAAGTGGAGGGAACAGCGTCGTGCTTGAGCGTATTCGCCCAGAGATCAAGGTAAGTTTTTTTCTTTATTTATTTCATCTTCTTTTCATTAGTTGTAACAGTGGGGAAGTTTGTGTGTGGGTCGGAGAAGTTTGAGTTTTTTTTTCTTTCTTCCCTTTTCCCGTTTTCCAGCTAGCATGGCGGCAGCCTCCCATTGGGAAATTCAGTGTCCTCCTGAGCTCCTGCCTGAGGATGAGTGTACAAAGGCAGTTTTTAGCGCTGCTCTCTCATCTTTAGGTGTAAAAACTGATCTTGGCAGTTTGAGCCTGCACCTAACGCCTGCCGGTAAAATCAGCACTCAGGCGGTGACACCATCTCAAAAATGCCAGTACCGAATTTCGACACCACTATGTTCTTTTTCTTCTCCAAAGCCCACTTTAAATTATTTTATGAACCTTTTAATCATGACCACATTATACTTACTATGTACAAGAAAATCTGTACAAAGCTCATTATTGAGCTAAATTGGTTTCACTTTAATCGAATTTTGGCTTCCATTAAGTAGTCTTACAGTCAGATGGCAAAAATATTTGTTTTCTGTAGTCAGACTCGACACCCCTCTGTTTTTTTTAACTTATTTTCTCTCTCCCAGCCTGAGCATCAACTGTGGCCAGTAGATAGCAGGCATTCTGCTGCCTGTTTTGCCCTTAAATTAACATCTGGGGAAATATTCATGCGTGCAGAGCCTGGAAAGTACGGAATTTACTGATTACCAACTTCCATGGCGAGAAGGGCTTGAGAGAGTTTGCTCACATTGTGGCATTTCGTTTGCCCACAACACAGCAGCTGAGGACGACAATTCAGCAGAGCGATAGACCATTTTGTAGTTCCTTTGTACAACTTGAACCCAATGCACTACATTGCTGCCGGCAAAATTATATATAACAGGTTCTTGCTCAATCCTGATAAACATTGACATGCATTCCACTGTCAATGTCCACTATTTACTCTCAATACCAGCATTAATCTTGCTGTCAATAAAGCATAGGTGGTCATCTATATAACAGTTCTAAACACAATCAAAAAATTGCAACATTGTTCAATTTACTTTTACCTACAGTATTTATATTCACATAGTCTAAAAGGCTAACTGCTATAAAAGGATATTAGTACTGCGTCGCTCCTTGTGTTTTAATTGTACAGCCAGGGAAATAGTTAGGATCTTATAGGCCTAGAAATTCAATAAGGCCTAAAACAGGTGGTGACACCACGAGGCGAGATTGCTCGTGCACGTTCATAAAGCACAGGCAGCACGTTATTTTGGTGCTGCCTGCTAATTTGATTGATTTCAGCGCAGAGTCCAGTGACGAACATGTTGCATCAGTATATGCGCTCAGCAGGAGGCCCAATGTCGCGTCGCTAAGCGAGCGTGCATTCTCTTAAAGCAAGGCTGTCATTTTAGAAAGCAGTCTCGAGCCCTTAAAGGTGAACTGCCTTCTGAAAAAAAAACTAAAAAATCATTCCGAACTTGGCAGTCTTCAGATCTTAAAGCTGAACTGACTTCTGCACGTAATAAATTGGTAGAAGTGCTTCAGCACAAACACAAATGGCTCAACAGGCCAGGGAAAGGGCACCTAGGGTCTCACATGCAGCACACCTGCTTTGTGCAGGGGGTCAACACTGGAAGAGAGGTTTTTTACCAACAAGGGGCCAGGAGGCCTTCCAGAAAGAAAGGTGTGGGACCAGATCGGCGAGGCCGTCACTGCCAGCAGTGTCGCCCTCATGACCTGGCTCCAGTGCCCAAAGAAGTTTCATGACCTCACACCAGTGGTCAAAGTCAGTGCATGCATCTTCAAAAGCCATCTCTCACCAACTACATGACTAACCTCACATACTACTCAGTATATGATCCCTGCCCCCATCACTCATCTATCAACAATCTCTACCAAACACGAGGCACATCTCCCATTCCTGGCTTCACCAAACACCCTTGGAGGAGATGGTGCTGGCCATTCTTGGTAGTGGCATGGCTGAGCCCTTGGCCAACGGTGGAGCTAAAAGAATACAACATGCCAGTATCCTCATAAGGAATCCTCCTTCTCACATCCCACTTTCTCCTCATCCCAAAATGTTTTCTGATGTACAAGCTGCACATGGTGTAAGCAAGCAGCTCTTGCATTTCACCCTCTCTTCACCACAACCCTACCCTTGTACCTTCCTCATCAGAAAAAGCTATGCTGCAGCCACTGAGGTAGCACTGCATAACATCACTAGGATAGGCAAAGGCACATTCAAGCCAGTCACTAAGGGAATGCACAAGGGTGATTACTTGATTTTTTTGATGTAATATTGGATGTATATATGGATAAAGTTGGATTGGAAAATTTGCTTTTTGATGGTTTTTAATTCAGCATTGTGGCCAAGGGGACGCTGTGATGGTCAGTAACAGAGGGAAGGGAAGGTGTGGGACAAATGTTGCAAGGGGAATTGTGGTTGTGGTCATTGCTACTGCAGCAAATGATTCGATCCCAGATATCCCGGCCAGAAAGGGGCTGTCTGGGTCGCCTATGTAGTGTCCTGACACACTACTATAAATTCACACAAGGCACATTCTGCAGACAAGGTCACTCTGTGACCCGAACCTTTATTCACAGGACCAAGAAGTGATGATCCTGTGTGGGACCTCCCTTTATATACCTGGATGACCAGGTGAGGAGTGTCTCCCACAAGTTCACCCCCTGTGGTGAAGGTGTGCATTTCTTCGGTGTATACAGTATGCAGTGTTGTTACATGAAGGTTAGTTACATGAAGGTTACATACATGACATCACCTCTCCACCAATGTCTTATGGGGTCAAAAATTAAGTCTTTCAGGCGGTCGACGCTCTCTCGTGGAGCGCCGCAGTTGGGGCTCTGGTTGTTGAGCCCTGGCATGCGTCTCTGTCACCTGATTCCGGCTTGTCCAGGCTGGCCACAGGGACTGTGCATGCTGCTGAAAGTTCTTATTGCTCGTTCACTGGCGGTGGTGTGGGCAACATCTCATGACCTTCTTCAACTTCCTCAGTGTCCATGCTGAATCTTTTCTTTACTTGGTCCAGATGCTTGCGGCATATCTGTCCATTGTTAAGTCTGACCACTATGACCCTATTCCCTTCTTTGCCAATTACAGTACCCTCAAGCCATTTGGGCCCCAAAGCGTGATTAAGAACAAATACAGGGTCAACAATTTCTATACATCTCTCCTTTGAGTTACGGTCATGGCATTCATTTTGGGACTGGCGCTTGCCCTCAACAATGTCTGACAGGACTGGATGAATGAGAGATAGCCGAGTCTTAAGTGTACGTTTCATGAGTAGTTCCGCAGGCAGGACTCCCGTGAGCGAATGCGGTCGGGACCTAATGGCCAGCAGGAGGCGCGATAGGCGGCATTGAAGGGAGGGTCCTTGAATCAGGAGCATGCCCTGTTTTATGATTTGGACCGCACGTTCCGCCTGGCCATTGGAAGACGGCTTGAACGGTGCTGTCCTGAAATGTTTGATGCCATTACCCGATATGAACTCCCGGAATTCATAGCTAGTGAAACACGGGCCATTGTCGCTAACCAGGATGTCCGGCAAGCCATGGGTCGCAAAGACTGCATGCAGACTCTCCACAGTGGTGGATGTTGTGCACGAATTTAATATGATGCACTCGATCCATTTCGAGTACACTTCAACGACAATGAGGAACATTGTTCCCATGAACGGGCTCACGTAGTCTACGTGAATACATGACCATGGCCTGGTGGGCCAGGGCCACGGGCTGAGTGGGGCCTCCCTGGGGGCATTACCCAGCTGGGCACACGTCGTGCACCTGTGAACACAGTATTCCAGGTCTGAGTCAATTCCCGGCCACCATACATGTGACCGGGCAATGGCCTTCATTAGCATGATGCCTGGGTGCTCGCCGTGGAGTTCCCTGATGAATGCTTCACTTCCCTTCTGGGGCATGACTACCTGGTTGCCTCATAGTAGGCAGTCGACTTGGATGGAGAGCTCATCCATCCGTCTGTGAAACGGTCTGACCTCCTCGGGGAATGCTCCGTGTGCGGGCACCCAATCCCCAGTCAGGACACATTCCTTAATCAAGGATAGGAGGGGATTTCTGTTGGTCCAGATTTTGATCTGGCGGGCTGTGATGGGGGAGCCTGCGCTGTCAAAGGCATCAACGGCCATGACCATCTCAGCGCTTTGCTCCGCTGCCTTCTCAGTGGTGGCCAGTGGAAGCCTGCTGAGCGCGTCATTGCAATTTTCAGTGCCTGGCCGGTGCCGTATGGTGTAGTCATACGCAGCCAGTGTGAGAGCCCATCGCTGTATGCGAGCTGACGCATTGGCATTGACAGCTTTGCTGTCTGACAACAGGGATGTTAACGGCTTGTGGTCCATTTCTAACTCGAACCTTCTGCCAAAAAGGTACTGGTGCATCTTTTTCACCACATAGACACATGCGAGTGCTTCCTTTTCAACCATCCTATATCCCCGTTCTGCTTGGGAGAGCGACCTGGAGGCATAAGCCACAGGTTGGAGTTGGCCCTCATCATTACTGTGCTGCAACATGCACCCAACCCCATAGGATGATGCATCACATGTCAAAACCAATTTCTTACAGGGGTTGTACAGGGTCAACAGCTTATTAGAACAAAGCAGGTTCCACGCCCAATTGAAAGCCCGTTCCTGACAGTCCCCCCAAAACCAATCGCAACCCTTACGCAGGAGCACGTGTAGCGGCTCCAATAATGTGCTTAAGTTCGGCAGAAAGTTCCCAAAATAGTTCAAGAGTCCCAGAAATGAACGCAACTCCGATGTGTTGCCAGGCCTGGGCGCACGATGAATCACCTCCATTTTGGATTCAGTAGGCCGGATCCCGTCTGCGGCAAACCTCCTGCCCAAAATCTCGACCTCTGGAGCCAAAAACGCACACTTGGACTTCTTTAATTGCAGGCCTACCCGGTCCAGTTGGCGTAGCACCTCCTCCAGGTTGTGGAGGTGTTCCTCGGTGTCTCGACCCATGATAAGGATGTCGTCCTGAAATACGATTGTTCCAGGGATGGATTTGAGCAAGCTTTCCATGTTCCTTTGAAAGATAGCGGCCGCTGATCGAATGCCAAACGGACACCTGTTGTAAACAAACAGCCCCTTGTGCGTGGTGATGGTGGTCAGTAGCTTGGATTCTTCGGCCAGTTCCTGGGTCATGTAGGCTGAAGTGAGGTCCAACTTGGTGAACAGCTTGCCGCCTGTCAGCGTGGCAAAAAGATCCTCCGCTCTCGGAAGCAGGTATTGGTCTTGTAGTGACACTCGGTTCATAGTGGCCTTGTAGTCACCACAGATCCTGACCGAGCCATCCGTTTTTAGGACAGGGACGATGGGGCTTGCCCAGTCGCTGAATTCAATGGGCGAAATTATGCCCTCTCTTAGCAACCTGTCCAACTCACTCTCAATTTTCTCCCGCATCACATACGGCACAGCTCTGGCTTTGTGGTGCACTGGTCTGATGCCCGGGGTGATTTAGATTAATGATTTAGACGAGGGGATTAAATGTAGTATCTCCAAATTTGCGGATGACACTAAGTTGGGTGGCAGTGTGAGCTGCGAGGAGGATGCTATGAGGCTGCAGAGTGACTTGGATAGGTTAGGTGAGTGGGCAAATGCATGGCAGATGAAGTATAATGTGGATAAATGTGAGGTTATACACTTTGGTGGTAAAAACAGAGAGACAGACTATTATCTGAATGGTGACAGATTAGGAAAAGGGAAGGTGCAACGAGACCTGGGTGTCATGGTACATCAGTCATTGAAGGTTGGCATGCAGGTACAGCAGGCGGTTAAGAAAGCAAATGGCATATTGGCCTTCATAGCGAGGGGATTTGAGTACAGGGGCAGGGAGGTGTTACTACAGTTGTACAGGGCCTTGGTGAGGCCACACCTGGAGTATTGTATACAGTTTTGGTCTCCTAACTTGAGGAAGGACATTCTTGCTTTGGGGGAGTGCAGCGAAGGTTCACCAGACTGATTCCTGGGATGGCAGGGCTGACATATCAAGAAAGATTGGATCAACTGGGCTTGTATTCATTGGAGTTCAGAAGAATGAGAGGGGATCTCATAGAAACGTTTAAAATTCTGATGGGTTTAGACAGGTTAGATGCAGGAAGAATGTTCCCAATGTTGGGGAAGTCCAGAACCAGGGGTCACAGTCTAAGGATAAGGGGTAAGCCATTTGGGATCGAGATGAAAAACTTCTTCACCCAGAGAGTGGTGAACCTGTGGAATTCTCTACCACAGAAAGTTGTTGAGGCCAATTCACTAAATATATTCAAAAAGGAGTTAGATGTAGTCCTTACTACTAGGGGGATCAAGGGGTATGGTGAGAAAGCAGGAATGGGGTACTGAAATTTGCATGTTCAGCCATGAACTCATTGAATGGCGGTGCAGGCTCGAAGGGCCGAATGGCCTACTCCTGCACCTATTTTCTATGTTTCTATGTTTCTATGATGCGTATCACTACTTTGGAACTTTGAAAGTCCCGACACCAGGTTGAAATAGTGACTCAAATTTCTGTAGGACCTGTGAGCATGAACTTCGCTCCACAGATGAAATGGCGTGCACATCCCCCCATTTCCAGTTCATCTCGGTGAGCCAGCTCCTCCCCAAAAGCGAGGGACCATTTCCCGGGACAATCCAGAGTGGCAGCCGGTTCTCTGATCCATTATGTGTGACCAGCAACATTGCACTGCCTAGCACTGGGATAATCTATTTGGTGTATGTCCGTAATTGCGTGTCAATGCGTTCTAGTTTGGGTCTGCTAGCTCTGACTGGCCATAGTTTCTCGAATTGTTGGACACTCATAAGTGACTGGCTGGCCCCTGTGTCTAGCTCCATACATACCGGGATGCTGTTTAATAGGACTTTCATCATCATAGATGGTGTTTTGGTATATGAGCTGTGGAAGTTTGCCACATGAACCCGCTGAACTTCAGCGTCCATTGCTTTGTCCCAAGCATCAACCTGCCTTGCAGACCCCTCTTCTGGTTCATCTGCCTCATAAATTAGCCTCGCTGCAGGCTTCCTGCACATTCTAGCTAAATGGCCACTGAAGTTACAATTTCTGCAGATAAATTGTTGAAACCTACAGGTTTTGGCAGCATGTCTGCCCCCGCACCTCCAGCATGAGCTGAGATTGTTGTGAACAAAAGAGCTGTTACCAGGTATTCCTCTCTGATTGTCTCTTTGATTACTCTTGAGCACTCTGTTAGTGGATGTCAATCGCCCCATCCCGGGACACACTGTCCACTGTGATGGCATAAATGTCTGTTCAACCTGCCATTGTCTCTGTTGAGGGCCCACTCTAAAGTCTGTTGCTGCCTGGGTGATGTCGATTTGCCCTTGCCTGCCTGCGGGGTTCTGAGTCGCGTTTACAATGTTAACTCCCTGATCCATCGCTACGTTGGAAGCAGAGTTGCGCGCGTATATTATCTTGGTTTCCTCCTCCCCCGCGATGAAGGTCTGAGCCATCAACACCGCCGCTTCCAGGGTCAAGTCCTTGGTCTCAATTAGCTTTCTGAAAATCCCGGCATGACCAATGCTCTCAATAAAGAAATCCCTTAACATCTCCCCCCTGCAGGCGTCTGTGAACTTACAGAGGCTGGCCAAGCGCCGAAGGTCCGCAACGAAGTCCGGTATGCTCTGTCCTTCCCGACATCAGTGTGTATAGAATCGGTGTTGGGCCATGTGTATACCGCTCGCCGGTTTGAGTTACTCACCGATCAGTTTTCTGAGCTCTTCAAAGGTGTTGTCCGCCGGCTTCTCGGGTGCGAGCAGTTCTTTCATCAGCGCGTACGTCTTAGGTCCACAGCTGGTCAGTAGATGCGCCCTTCGCTTGTCAGCCGCTGCATCTCCCAGCCAGTCCTTCTTGACAAAGCTCTGTTGGAGCCTCTCAACGAAATCATCCCAGTCCTCAACCACACAGTACTGTTCCTCTGTGCTACCGGTGGCCATCTTCGTGAGTCATTAATTCCCGTTTCTCGTCGCCAAATGTATTGTCCTTACACACTACTATAAATTCACATGAGGCACATTCTGCAGACAAGGTCACTCTGTGACCCGAACCTTTATTCACAGGACCAAGAAGTGAAGACCCTGCGTGGGACCTCCCTTTATATACCTGGATGACCAGGTGAGGAGTGTCTTCCACAAGTTCACCCCCTGTGGTGAAGGTGTGCATTTCTTAGGTGTATACAGTATGCAGTGTTGTTCCATGAAGGTTACAGTTACATGAAGGTTACATACATGACAGCCTCCTTCCTTCGGCTTCCTCCTGCTTTCTCCTCTTGTTTCTTCCTCTTCGCTCTGTGAGCAGCTTGTGCCCTTTGCTGCCTCTGTTTCATCTCCACGTGATGTTGCAGCCAAGGGGGACTGCAACTAAAGCCCCCAGGACTGGGAGCACGTGGTGTTCTCAGAGACCTTCCTTTAAAACCGAAAGCATTGAAAGCATCCAACAACATTCCTTGCACATTGTTACAATCTTTTTTATGTTTTGCACCAAGCTACTGCTCCAATGAAATCTAAAACAACTTCAAAAGCTGAAGTTGAAACTTACCTGAAAGATGCGTGTGTCCCTTTAAGAAGCTCTAACAGCATCTCTGTATAAATGCTGCATGCTGCAAAGAAGGAGGCCAGTCAGCCCATCAGGCCTGTGCCGGCTCTTTGAAAGAACTACCCAATGACTTCAACTCCCCTGCTCTTTCCCCATAGCCCTACAAATGTTTCCTTTTTATTGATATATATCCAATTCCCTTTTGAAAGTTACTATTTAATCTGCTTCCAGCACCCATTCAGGCAGAGCATTCCAGATCATAACAAATTGCAGCGTAAAATAATTTCCTCTCATCTTCCCCCTTTTTTGCTGGCTTTTTTGCCAATTATCTTAAATGTGTCCTCTGGTTACCGACCCTTCAGCCAGTAGAAACAGTTTCTTCCTATCTACTCTATTAAAACCCCTCATAATTTTGAACACCTCTATCAAATCGCCCCATAAGCTTCATTTGTCTAAGAAGACCAATCCCAGCTTCTCAAGTCTCATCACGTAAATGAATTCCCTCATCCCTGGTACCAATCTGGTAAATCTCCTCTTTAAACTCTCCAAGGCCTTGACATCCTTCCTAAAGTGTATTGCCCAGAATTGGCCACAATACTCTAGCTGGTGCCTAACCAGTGATTTATAAAGGTTTAATATCACTTCCTTGCTTTTGTACTCAAACCAAGGATCTCTTATGCTTTTTTAACAGCTTCATCAATTTGTCCTGCCAACTTCAAAGATTTGTGTACATACATCCCCAGGTCTCTCTGTTCCTGCACCCCCTTTAAGATTGTACCATTTAGTTTGTATTGCCTCTCCTCATTCTTCCTTCCAAAATACATCACTTCATAAACCTCTGCTACCTATGTAGATGTTAGAAAGAAAGAAAGACTTGCATTTATATAGCGCCTTTCACGACCACCAGACGTCTCAAAGCGCTTTATAGTTAATGAAGTACTTTTGGAGTGTAGTCACTGTTGTAATGTAGGAATCACGGCAGCCAATTTGCACACAGCAAGCTCCACAAACAGCAATGTGATAATGAGCAGATAATCTGTTTTCATGATGTTGATTGAGGGATAAATATTGGCCAGGACACCGGGGATAACTCCCCTGCTCTTCTTCGAAATAGTGCCGTGGGATCTTTTACGTCCACCTGAGAGCAGAATGGGCCTCGGTTTAACGTCTCATCTGAAAGATGGCACCTCCGACAGTGCAGAACTCCATCAGCACTGCACTAGAATGTCAGCCTAGATTTTTGTGCTCAAGTCCCAGGAGTAGGACTTGAACCCACAACCGTATGACTCAGAGGCGAAAGTGCTACCCACTGATCCACAACTGACACTGGGCAGATGTGAGGCAGCAGCATGCTCAGGCTTGGCTGGTGATGCCCCTCTGGGACATGGGGCTCTCCCGATCTCCCATCGTACTTTCAGTAGAAAATCAGTGGAAATCCTAGGGAAAAGTCAATGATGTTTCTTCGCCATTGATGCTGTATCTCTGGGGTTCCCACTGATCTCCCAACAGGGTTCCTCTGCAAAAATTACAGGTGCTGGTGTGTAGCCTGCTGACAATCATTATTAAGGCTCCCATATGAATAATGGTCACTTGGATAAAGCTCACTTGGTGCCTGTGCAGCCATATCTCAGCAAGGAGTCAACACCATTTTGAGTAGGAGGGAAGGGGTGAAAAATCAATAAAGAGAATAATTTTTAAAAGTCAGCACTTAATTCCTTGTTTTTTGGGAGTTTGTGGCTTTACTTTTACCTTCACAGTTTTGACTTTTTAATGATTGTACTTTTCCCTACACTGCAGTTTTATATCCGATTATGCACACATAAGAGACTGACTGGAGAGAGATGGGTAGAGAACCTCTACAGAAAGCATTCAACTGTTCTGTTTTTCTGGGGTAACAAGTTAAATACTGAATTCTAAACCCAATGTAATCCCACATGGAAATTTCAAGTTTGTCTATAAAGAACCAGTTACTTAGGTTTGGATTGCTTTCGGCTCAATTTGAACCAGAAAAATATAGTGCACTCATGCACCAGGAGAAACCATTCTTCAGTGGCTGTGCATCACTATTATCCAATACCCAATCTTTATTTTCTGCTGGTTTGTTGGCCATTGCAGTGAAAGTTGTTTACTGGAAAGTTAGGCGGCAGCATTGGCTGCTAGGTGGTTCAGGAAAGGGTGCCTCAAGTATGTGATATCTGATGCAATGGTGCCCATATCCAATCCCTGTCTGCATGGGGAGGAGTGTTTTTTTACATCCTAGCAGTAGAATGAGGGGATGTGTTCATGCTCCCAAAGGTTATTGGTCTGCTTTTTCTAATATTAATTGGCAGTCAGAGGCAACCATAAAAAAGTGTCTCATAACTCTGGCCCTGCTGGTCCCTGCTGCATCCTCAAAAAAAGTAAGGTCATTGATTTTTTTTATGGGACACTAGAGATCGACTTTTACTTGCCAAAATTGGTGTTAAAATGGGGCCAGTCAATTTACTGTCACGTTAAGGCCACATTAATGCTGCCGTTCTTCCATTAGGGAACTAACATGGCTGGTCCTGAAGTATAGCAGACCTGTCGGGTTCAGATATCAGTTTACTGAGTCCGCCATAGAGGATAGGTCTGGTTCTGAACATCCATTGTTTGTTGTCATCTCAAGCCCACTTACTCTGACCTTATCATAATGTATCCACCTCTGTTTTTGAATGACATGGTCAGTAACATGCCCCTTACACAATACTACTGCAGTTTTTATCGAAAGGATTTTTTAGAGTTTTCACAACAGCAATATTGCTCCCTATTTTGTTAGAGACAGCAGAATATGATTGGAGAAGTATTTTCTCTCATTTGGCTTTCACATTTTTGCTTAATTGCTGCTGGTCTTCAGCTTGCTTCAGTTTCTGTACTAGAGCCACTGTCCATTATTGGGAAATCCATGTTGTGAAAACTTAGTTGTGAAACTTGATCTGCATCAATCATAGAATTTACTTTTTACCAGCCTTTCTAAACTACACTTCAATAGCTAAATGCTAAAATTCTGGAAGTCTGCTAAATAAGATAGCAAAGGCACGAATAGGATTTGCTCTTCTAAATTAAGATTGTGACGATAAAAGAATATTATCATGTTAAGAGACCAAATAACTTTATTACTACTACCATTTTGTTAAAGTAAATTCCCATCAGTGCCTTGTCTGTCTGGTAATTACATCATATTTTGCATATGTAATGCTGTACTTGGGATGAATGCGACTTGGGGGTGCTAGCAAACTGAATGTAATTGTGAGCTACTGTATGTTGGGAAAATGACAATTGATCTTTTTACGGTAATTTGTACCTTGTTACTTCATTCTCGTGGGATGTTACAATCTTGAGTACCAGTAAATTGCATGCTAAAATGTGATATTATCATAGAGTGATGGAATCCTTTGTATTGCATGATTGCCACTGGTGCTTGGCTTAATCTGCTTCTGCTAAGAATTGCATGCATTAGTTCAAGAGATGAAGCTATACGGATACTAACTAATAAGTAAATAATTTCTTCATGGCATCACAAGTTCTAACATTTGTCTGTAGTCATATTTACGCTGTCTCAGGCCTGTAGCACTGGTACACTTGCCTCTCCCGCTTATGAGTATATGCCCCTTCCAGTGCGAATTCCTGGATATGGGAAAAGTTGGGGTTATGGGAATGACCTGAACCCTGAAACGGGGGCACGTTCAGGTTTCGTCACATCATGTGTATTCTGCTTGATTTGTGCTTAAATGGATGGGGAGGGGGGAGAAATGAAAATCTGCCTAAATGCGTGGGAGGCTCAGAAGACCTTTGAAAACTGTGCAAATTAAAGTCAGATCGGTCAACATGCAAAATTCCGATATCTACAATATGCATCAGCTGTGTGCCTAGCATGTCTATTGAATCCTGTTACATTCTGATCAAGCTGAAAAGGAATTCTTAAAGCTGCCTGCACCAAACTGTTGATTGCAATTAATGTTCTAGGTATGCAATTTGATTCAATGTTCCCTCCAATTAGATTAGATAGAAGAGGCCCAATGGAAGTATGTCAAGGATTGTACTCCAGGCAGATTGTCTGCCTTTACCCAAGTATCTGGCCACAAATTTCTAAGGGCTTTTTCAGTGCACTTCTGGCATAAGTCGACTGAGAGTGAGATGCAAGGCCTCAGATATGCCAGGTCTAGGGGTAGGGCTATTTTGGGGCAGATCTTCAGGTGAAGACATGGAGCTAGACTGAGAGTACACTCAGATATAGGTTTATTATAAACTACATTGCAGATATACCTAACAGTATATCACTTTTATTGCCATACATAAGGGTAGTTAGAAGCAGTGGTTATTTAGAAATGACTAAAGGTAGGCTTTTTTTTTGGTGGGGGGGGTGATTGCCCCTCCAGAACATTTTGTTTTTTGATACATTTATTGCCAATCCCTAATTGCCCTGAGGACGTGGTGGCAGGCCACCTCCTTGTACCACAGCAGTCCATGTGGTGCTGGGCTCCAATAATGGTGTTAGGTAGGGAATAAAATTATCTTGACCCAGTAATGATGAAGAAAGTTTGTGCACAGCAAATAATGGGTGAAACATTGCGATTTCAGCCCTGCTCTCCATCCTATCTGGTTCTGACAGGCTCAGTGTCCCATCTTTCAAAAGATCATATTGGTTGTTACTGACACCATCCAATGCCTGTAAAAAAATCGGACTTTTCTTCTAAAATGCTGGCAGTCTAATATATGAATTAATATACAACTATCAGCTTAAAAAGCTATGGCATGTATGTAGTACCCATGTGACCATCCAGGCCCCTAGACAGGGGCATTCCCACAAACCTGGTAGAGGACAGACAATTTTCCTCCCTTCCGGGCAGATGTATGCTCTAGCTGTGCTACTATTGGTGCAGGTTCCTATCATTTGCATGGTTGGAATTCAGGTAGTTCTGAACTTCTTTGTGGTGTGTCACATGATGCCGGGCAATTGCCTCTGCCAAATCCATAGCTGTGACAGTTAAATAGATCTGCTCACTTTCAGGCACACTGCTTTTACATGAAGACTGTCTCACTGGTGCCTGTTCCAGCCTTAACCCTGTTGCTGAGAACAGCCTCAGAATGTCCAATGAGTACGCAGGAATTACGTCAGTGGAGGTTCTCCAAATCTGATTTTCCAGCAGAAAAGATATCCTTTTGTAGATTGGAGTCCAAGGCTTCTATAGCAGTATTCTGAGCATTCACCTCAGACACTCCAACTGGCCGTACGATCTCTGGCACTGTGGGCTCTACTGCAGATGATCATAGAGGTGTCACATGCTTAATGGCGGACTGCAATGCCAAGGAACCACTACATAGATTGGGCTAACAAACTCCTCCACACTTCCCCAGACATTAAAAACTGTTTTGAACAGACTCCAGTGAATCTAGCAGACAATTCTGCTTTACTTTTCCAGCATGGCCACGTTGAATGATATCAGTGGCCTTACATTTGAGGCACCTGCTCCAGTGGGAGTTTGTTCCATCCAATTTTGAGTCATTTTGTCCTGGAACCAGAAAAGTAGCATAAATATGCTGTAAGTTTGTAAAAATGTAACATAAGAAATAGGAGCAGGAGTAGGATGTTTGGCCGTTCGGCCGTTCAAGCCTGCTCCGCTATTCAATAAGATCATGAGTGATCTACAACCTCAACTCCAGCTTCCCGCACTATCCTCATATCCCTTGAGTCTCTTAGTATCCAAAAATCTATCGATATCTGTCTTGAATATACTCAATGACTGAGCATCCACAGTTCACTGGGGTAGAGAATTGCAAATATTCACAATCCTTGAATGAAGAAATCTGTCCTCATATTAATTCTAAATAGCCGACCCTTTATTCTGAGACTGTGGCCTCTAGCTCTAGACGCCCCAGCTAGGAGAAACATCCTCCCAACATCTATCCTGTCAAGAATTTTATTTGTTTCATTGAGATCACCTCTCATTCTGCTAAATGCTAGGGAATATTGGCCAAGTCTACTCAATCTCTCCTCATAGGACAATCCCCTCATTCCAGGAATTAGTCTGGTGAACCTTTGTTGTACTCCTTCTGAGGCAAGTGTAGCCTTCCTCAGATAAGGAGACCAAACTGTACACAGTAAAGCACTGTTGCAAGAGGCCATTTTGTGATGAGATTGTTGTCATATATTTGCCAATTATTGCTTTAAATTGTCAGTTATTGCTTTAAATTCTAATTTAATATTTTACTTTTTTTCTGCCATTTGTTGTTTTTATATCTTCACACTCTTCCATTGGGCAACACTGTGGAGTAGCGGAGGGATTCACAGACTGATAAACAGTCTTACAGGCTACAACATGAACGCTCCTTCCACGTTTATCACCATCTTTATACCGGCCGACAGGATGGATAGTCCTATACAGTGGCAGGATTTTATGGGATCCTACAACCCATATGATGAGGGGGCCTACAGGATTCCAGTATCCCACGGGATGTCAACGCAGAATTCAGAGCCGTAGCTCACGGTCTCCACTCTCCAGGACTGTATGGAGCAAGGTTTGAATACTGCAACTTAAGAATTCTGCACAGGGAAATCATCTTGCAGATGATTCAGTGACGATCATTAGGTAGAATTTCTTCGTAAAGCCATTGAAATATTACTAAAAGTGACCTCTGCCTGCCTCCAAAATATCAAAATACTTACTAGAACTTAGTTTCAACTATTCTTGAGTAGCAAAGGTAATACTGCATTGTAGTTGCGAGTAAAGGAAGTACCTTGAAAATGAACGGTTCAACTGTTATTATTGCTTAAACAGTGACACTAGGCTTCTGAATTATTACACAACCTTCAGACACCATTTTCAGTTAAATCTGATCATGCATGGCAATTCTTACAAATGGTAGAATGAGTGTTAGGTCGATGTTTCTATCTCGTGTCATATAGCATTTAGGACCACATAGAAAAAAAGCAGAGGGTCTTATATTTGGGAGTTAAACATCCTTTGAAGAACCAAGGGCACTCCTTGTGGTACTCATTTCTGAAAAGGATGATGCTACATAGTTCTGTCCAGATTATACAAAATTACAGAAATGGTTCATACCATATGCTTCTCATGAAGGAGAATCCTGAGGGGCTAAGAGATTACATGCCGTTATTTGCAAACTGACCAAAGTGCGTTAACTGGATCTGTTGCTCACCAAAGCCCAGCTGTATTCTGGATCATTATCCTGCAAGGTTTTAGAGATATGTTAACACTCTTCAGAAAGAAAAAATGTATCACCCAAGTTCCAACAGTTGTTGGATTTGGTCATGATGGGGGCTGGGGTATACTTAGATGGAATTGCTATTTTTAGTCAGGCCACCTCATCCATTTCTCAGGTTCAGTGGCCTGAGTACAAAAAGGGTTAAAAGTTAAAGCTGGTATCAGGAAACCTTTATTCACACAAAGAATAATAAACATGCGATGTGGAATAAATTTCCAGATAATATAATGAGGGCAAAAACCCTGAAACAATTGGAAGGTGTTATCATCATCATCGGCAGTCCCTCGGAATTGAGGAGGACTTGCTTCCACTCCCAAAGTGAGTTCTTTGAAGGCTGAACAGTCCGATACGAGAGCCACAGACCCTGTTACAGTTGGGACAGACATTTGTTGAGGGAAGGGGTCGGTGGGGCTGGTTTGCCACATGCTCCTTCCGCTGCCTGCGCTTGGCCTTTTCATGCTCTTTGCGTTGAGACTCAAAGAGCTCAACGCCCTCCCGGATGCACTTTCTCCACCTCGGGCGGTCTTCAGCCAGGGTCTCCCAGGTGTCAGTGGTGATGTCGCACTTTACCAGGGAGGCTTTGAGGGTGACCTTATAACGTTTCCACTGTCCTCCTTTGGCTCGTTTACCATGAAGGAGCCCCGCATAAAGCATTTGCTTAGGGAGTCTCTTATCTGGCATGCGAACTATGTGGCCTGCCCAGCGAAGCTGATCAAGTGTGGTCAGTGCTTCAATACTGGGGATGTTAGCCTGGTCGAGGACACTGATGGTGCAACTGCCCTCCCAGGGGATTTGCAGGAACTTGCGGAGACATCGTTGGTGATATATTTCCAGCGACTTGAGGTGCCTTCTATACATCGTCCATGTCTCAGATCCATACAGGAGGGTGGATATTACTACAGCCCTGTAGACCATGAGCTTGGTGGTAGATTTGAGGGCCTGGTCTTCAAACACTCTTTACCTCAATCGGCCGAAGGCTGCACTGGAGCACTGGAGGCGATGCTGAATCTCCGCATCAATGTCTGCCTTTGTTGATAAGAGGCTCCCGAGATATGGGAAATGGTTCACGTTGTCCAGGGTCGCGCCGTGGATAAGACCTCTCTTGGATCAATGAATCAAGATGGGCCAAATGGTTTTCCTCATTTGTAATTATCTTATGATCTTCTGAACTGCTACACTGACTGGAGAACTTTTGTCTGCCGGTGACTCACCACATGCAGATCCCACCCCTATACTGCCCTCAAAATTACACGCAGTGCCAATATCTGAGCTGGTGTTTGCGAGTGTGAGATCGAGTGATGGTGTCTCTTCTCCATCACTGTCCTCTAGCTCTCCCTGCACTGACTAGCCAGGTTGGAGTTCTTGGTTATCTGAAAGGAGAAAGGCACAATGGTCGGGTTGTAGTGAGGGAAAGGGGGAAAGAAAGGTGTGCATGCTTATACCATCAGCAGCTTGTAGGTGAGAAGAGATTGTGGGATGAGGGGGAAGTGGGATGTGAGAAAGAGCATTAGGTTTGAGCATACCAACACCTTCAATGGGTTCAGCCTTGCCAGTTGCTACGACCTCAGTGTTGGCCCCTCCAATAATGTCAAGCACCGTTTCCTCAAATTGGGTAAGGATATTCAGGCTTCCCCATCCCCTCCCCCTGCCGGTTAGCTGCTACTGCCTGCGGTTATGACCCACCTTGCCCTGCAAGAGAAAGGAATGTGTGTCAGTGTGGTGCAATGTGCTTGGGTGATGTGCCTGTCATGGTTGACCAGCTGGCAGTATGTGCAAGCTGTGAGATGTGGGTGTGAGGCTTGCAGAAGTGGTAAGTGAGTGAGGGTGAGATGAAGCTATGAATGTGAGTTATGAGTCGTGATTGATAGTGATTGTTGGTGGCTGAGTGATGAGAGTGTGGTGCAATGAGCAGTGTGTGAGTCTAATGGTTCAATTGGTAGGAGACAGCATTTGAAGATGCATTCACTGACCTTTGACCACTCGTGAGAGGTCATTAAACTTCTTTTGGCACTGCATTCAGGGAGCCACACTGCTGATATTGACCGCGTCGGCTATCTGCTCCCACTGCTTTCGATGTGTGTATCTGGAGGGCCTCCTAGCCCTCTGCAGATAGAGGACCCGTCTCCTCCTTTTGACACCCTGCACTAAGGCCTCTATTGCTGTGTCCAAGAACATTGGAGCTCTTTCTCGGGCCTGTTGAGACATTATTCAGTCACACTTGCCTCCGCAACTAGTTCTAGCAGCTGCTGCAGGCAGAATGCACCTCCCCTTTAAGAGGTGCAGGAGCCTTTAAGAATTGGAGGCTAGCTTTAATTGGAGTTAGCCTCGCACAAATTTGGGCCCTCTGCTGAGAATTCAGGCATTCAGCAGTGTGTTCAGCGCTGGGTTGAACGCTGCAATCATTATAATTAGCAGACTGCACAAAGGTTAAGTGTTGCTTGCATTCCTTTCAAAGGGCATGCCCATTTTTGTGTCCAATTCAATTTTTAGTCCAGAGTGTTTAAACAAAAACCAGCAAGAACAAAAGCTAAATGATTCAGAAATACATGTCAAGCAAGATTTTCCCAAGAATACACAATGGCTCTTTAAATCACTTCCACATTGATGTGGTGACAGAGCTAAGCTGGATGTCCTTTATACTTTATAGGAGTGGACTAACGAGTCGAGTGACAAATAGACAACACACAAAACTGGATTTCTGAGATCACTATCTAATTTACATTTTAATTCTAGGTTTTGGATGTGTACTTCCTCCCCCGCACCCCCACAAACCCCACCAACATAATATTTGGTTAATGGAATCTCAATTATGGATATTTTGGTTGACATTCCCACATCATTTCATGCACCTTCCTGCCCCAAAACTGCTTGAAATCTGGGGTGAAAACAGTGGGAATTCCAGATCTTACCATCTCTATCTGCTGTTCTGTACACAGTCACTAGGTGGTACTTGAGAGTGACCTATGTTTTACAGAATACTCTGTGGGGAAACACCTCCACTTGGGTCCTCCCTCTAACAGTGTGACTCGATAGACAACTCTTTTGGGGGGGGGAAACAAAATAAACATTAGATCGAGTGCCCCCCGATCTGGGGGACCCTCCAGACACTTATAACTGCCCTCTTTTTAAAAAAAATTTTTGTTGACTCGATAGACAATTCACTGTGGTGAAGCCACAGGTGCAAACCTGCTTTCTGCTAACGTTTGATTTGCTTGCCTTCTAAGTGATTCATAACTTCAGTGCTTTTATACCTTGATAACATTCAGGATATCCACACGTTAATTTGTGGAAGATTTCCTCATGCTTTTGAAGAAATTCAATGAATGCCAGATAAATGAAAATATGAATGAATGATGCATTACACTCCTTAATGTGACACTGTTGAACTGAGCTCTATTTGACTTGAATGGAAAATGTTATTTCCAGTAACAAAACAGGTACAGGTGCAATACTAATAACCCTTTAGTTTTGCCAATTCCCTGAATAGTAATTGCAGTCAGTGTAATTAACTTTGTAGTTAGCCAGGAAGGTGAGGAAGAAATCAGGGAGCCCTAATTTCCAAGCACTAGTCATTTTTTTACAATGATTTAAGTGCCAATTGGAGAATAAGCTTTGCATTGTAGATTGTCAGAACAAAATATACTTGGAAGTCCTGGCTACGAGTTATCCCATAACCAGCACTACCTAAATAGATTATCCAGTCATTTATTTCATTGCTGTTTGTGGGACCTTTCTGTGTGCAAATTGACTGCTGCTTTTCCTACTTTAAAACAGTGACTACAGTTCCTTTATTGGCTGGGAAGTGCTTTTGGATGTCATGAGGACATGAAAGACTCTGTATAAAAGTTCTTTCTTTTTTGATTTAAACTATTCCCAAGGACAACTGTAATATTGCAGTGTAGCAAACAGAGATGTGCAGGGAATATTCCTTGAATCCCCAAAGGAGAATTCATTGCTCATCACCACTAGCAAGGACCTGGCTGTGCACAAATTGGCCGCCGTGTTTCCTACATTACAGCAATGACGACACTTGAAAAATACTTCATCGGTGTAAAGCACTTTGGGACATCCTGAGGTTGTGAAAGGTGCTATATAAATACCAGTCTTTCTTTATTTCATTCTTTCTTTTTTTTTCTTTCTTTTCTTTCTTTCTTTCCTTTCTTCCTTCCACCAGTTATTCTGTTATCAGATTAAAAAGATTGTATGCCTTTGTTATCATGTTATTTAGCTTGTTAAAAAATTGATCGCATTGTTTTTTGTTACTGTACAAAAATATACACATTTTTCTGTGCAATATTTGCAGCATCGTAGGAATTCAAATGAGATTCCTTCACACTGCCAAACCATTCCCTTAGTGAAGACTACAATCTCTTTTGATTCGGTCAGTGCCAATCCTCAAAGTTACTTGATGAATTCATCCCAATTTTCAAAACAGCCATATTTAGATCAGGGTGTACCTCTGCCACTATGTTGCCATATTCACTATATGACTGAAGAGTCCACTGCATTCATCTTGTTGGGTGAGAACCAATTCAGTCATGTCATATCCAGCAGAGTGTATATCTCAGATTTTGGGCTAGAACCTCCACTTTTGAGCTTAGTGCCCCAAAATGGGCGTTATTTCCTGCATGGGGGTTAAAAAAGGTTTTTCAGATCGCCAACTTCTCACCCATTCTGAAAACACCTAGTTTACATTTTTGAAAATGGATGTTTCTGCGAGCGATATCAAATGGTCAGTAGCGTTAAATTTTTCTGACCTCCTGCTGTAAAGTGTGGCTGTCCTTAGCAACAGCATGGCAACACTCCATTCCTGCAATTCTGGAGGTCAAGGGTCATCATGACATGCGCAGAAGAGGAGACAGAGAGAGAGGAGCACGGAGGGATGTGTGGCTGTGCTGTGTGCTTGTTTGGCTGTTGTGAGAGGAACGACGGAGATTCACCAGCAGCAAAAAGCCCACTAAGTGCCAAGAACATAGTTGGCACCGAGTTTTTGTCCAACAAATAACATATAAAATGGAAGGGATGGAGGAGGCCCTGGAGCTGATAGCTAGGAACACTGGTGGCAGAGGGCTCCCAGTGATCCTGGAGCACCACATTGCACCCCAAGGTGATGCACCCCCATTGCCAACCACAAATGAGAGCCAGCAACAACATCTTGCTTATGGCGCGGAGCACGCTCCCACCTCGGGACCATCCTCTCCCGTATCTGTCCAAGCAGCACTTCAGCTGTCACCCCCTCCCCCCGCCCCCCCAATGAAGCATCGCCAGAGGATCTCCTCGGCCAGGTGGCTTGGAGTCAGGAGGGGAAGAGGAAGGGGGGAGAGGTGGGGAGGAGAAGCGGGGGGCGGGGTGCGTGGGGGAGGGTTGTTTTTTACAGAAATACTGATGATTTCAGACTAATGTTCAGTTTAAATGTTTTTTATTTAACAAAACCTTGCAGCACATTGGCTCAGATAGCTGCACCATTACACGCTGGTGATTTCTTCACATCAAAGAGTATAATCACACTTAACTTCAATCAATTTAAACTTTAACTGTCACCAAGGCGATTCCCACCATTGATGTATTACCTGCACACCCAGCAGTGTGTCAGCCTTGTAAATACCACCAAAGTTCTTTCAGGCAAAGCGATCATTGATGAGCTCCTGACGCAAGGCTCTTGCAGCTATCATGCCACCATGGGCCCTTTCATGTGGTCTACAGGGGGGCGGGGGCATGGCTTCGGCATCAGCCCGATTGTCTGGGCCAATGTCAGCATCCGCCTCCTCATCCTCCTTTTCCTCTCTCTGGTGAGGTGGCTGTCAGGCTTATCAGGAAATTCTTGTCCCCTCCTGATAACCAAATTGTGTAGCATGGAGTAGACCACCACAAATTGGCTACCTGTGCAGAGTGGTATTGGAGCTCGTCTCCTGACTGGTCCAGGCATCGGAAGCGCTGCTTCAGCACTCCAATGTTTTTCCCAATGATATTGCGAGTTGCTCTGTGGCTCTTGTTGTATCGCCTCTCGACCTCGGTGTGGATGTCACACAGGGAGGTCATCAGCCAGGTGGTGAGGCTATATCCTTTGTCCTCAAGCATCCAGCATTGACCTTGTGGCTCATTGTTAAACAAGTCAGATACAATGCTCTCATGCAGGATGTGCGCATCATGGATGCTGCCCGGAAATAGAACATTCACAGTCAGTATAATTTGCTGGTGGTCAACAACCAGCTGGACATTCAGGGAGTGGAATCCCTTGTAGTTCCTGAAAACCTCAGGATCCTGAAAAGATGTACATACAGTCTATTGCTCCCTGCACCTTGGGGAAGTTTGCAATTCTGGAGAAACCTAGAGCCCTCTCACTCTGAGCCTTCCTGGTCATAGGGAAGCTGATCAAGTCCCTCCTGCGTGCGTACAGGGCTTCAGTGACCAGTCGAATGCAGCGATGTGTGGCATGCTGAGACAGTCTGCAAATGTCGCCAGCTGTGACCTGAAAAGAACCCGAGGCATAGAATGACAGTGCCGTGGTGACTTTGACCTCGATCACAGTGCAGTTCTGATGGTGCTGGCAGGCTGCAGGTCTGTCCATATCAGCTGGCATACATACTTCAGTGATAACCTCTTTGTGGAAGCGCAGTCTCCGAAGACAGGTGGTGTCGGGCAAGTCGAGGTAAGAATGCTTCTCCTTGTACTTGCGGGGGGTGTAACGTCTGGTCCTCCTCATCTGTTCATTGGGCACATAATGCAGTGCAGCGTTCCTTCGGCAATGTTGAGTCTGCTGCATGTAGTTGGTCACCAAGAGAGAGTGAGAAAGGACAGGCCCCATTGCAGTCATTCTCTGTTTTCCACCGATTGCACACAAACAAGGAATGTCCCGCGAACACACTTCTTCCATTCCAATCGGTCACAGTGTGGTCAAGATGTTTTTAGAGATGTTCACCTCAACTCCAATGACTTGCAGAGTACATCCGAACTCCGCCGAGATTGAAGCATAGCAGCCTTTTAAAGGACGCGACATGTGATCTACAACATGGCGGTCCATAACGCTGTGATTCGTCCCGGTTAGTTCCACTTTTTGTGGGTGGTTTTTTGAGCGAGCGATATTGTGGGCGAAATGTGTGTGAGTGGTGAAATTGACAATGGGCGACCTCCATGGGCGCTAGTTTGGGTAAATATGCTCTTTACGACAAAAAACAGTCGCCGGGCGTTAATTCCGTGTGGAAAGTAACACTGGGCGATATTATGGATGTTGAAGTCGCCCATCCTGCTAATTCTGCCCAAAGAAAGTGGGCGGCGGTAATATTTTTTTTGGCATTAAGCACATGGGGAAAATAACGCTCGGCGAAAAGTTTCCGAAACATGCCCGCCAGTTTCCATTTTGTGCCAAAATGGGCGATATCTGGGCATTATACGTTATTTCAGTGGTAAAATGGGTGTTAAGTGGGCGTTAAGCAAGCAAAAAAAGTGGAGGTTCTAACCCATTGAACCTTGACAATTGTCCAATATTTGGCTTATTACATTATGGAACTGGAGATTGTATTTCGGGATACTGCTTTCGTCGTTCACTTGCTTCTCCATGTGTGCTTGAGGTCCATGGTACCTGCCACCTAACACAGATCTCTGATTTGTTTTCTTCGCTAACGGTGCTACTTCCTCTGCATTAGGTGAGAGTTCTTGCAATGGTGAGATGTAAGAATGACAGAGTGGTAAAGGTGGCAAGGGGAAGGTTACTAGGCAGAAGACAATGGCTGGCATTTTCACCTTTGCGTCAGGATGGGTGCGTGTGGGGGGCGTAGCGGGTCCAAAATGCGATGGTCTGAGCAACGCGTTGCTCAGAGCGACTTTCACTTGGCCCCAATGGAAAGAGTCATGCGTGTTTCCTGGCCCTATCTAATGGTGCAGGTATGATAACGTCATCGATGACTCATTTCCAGCACCCGTATTTAAAGCACCTTACACTCAACTCACTTGAAGGTTTTCAGAGGGGGATGGAAGGTGTGAAAGAAAGGCCACAGTACAGCTAAAACTTTTGAAACATGGATAGCCAAGGACAGAGCTGAACCCCGGTTCTCTAATTGTTCGTTGCATATTCATTGTGTAGGCTGTCAGAGCAAGCAGGGAGGTCCTCTTCCCTGCTGACAGGCAAAGGAGACCGCCACAAGGAACACAGAGAGCCTGGCTGGATATAGCTGAGGTTAGCAACAGGGATGTGGTGAGGAGAAGCTGGATACATTGCAGGAAGCACTTCAATGATCTCATGAGATCAGGAAAGGTGAGTGGAATGTCACACTCATCCTCATCCTGAAGTGCCTGTCAACACATCCCCATCACTCTGCCTTCCCAAGCCTGCATATCATTATTCACACCAACATGCACATGCACCCATCCCTCTCTCTCTATGTACATACTCACATCCCCAGCTGACTAACTTGTCATTGGAAAAATGCTGGAGTCCATCATTAAAGAAGAAGTAGCAGGACATTTAGACAATCATAATACAATCAAGCAGAGTCAGCATGGTTTTATGAAAGGGAAATCGTGTTTGACAAATTTGCTAGAGTTCTTTGAGGATGTAACGAACAGGGTGGATAAAGGGGAATCAGTAGATGTGGTGTATTTGGATTTCCAGAAGGCATTCGATAAGATGCCACATGAAAGGTGACAGCACAAGATAAGAGCTCATGGGATTGGGGGTAATATATTAGCATGGATAGAGGATTGGCTAATGTAAGGGATAAATGGTAAGAGTTGCAAATAGGTGGTCAGAATTATGCTGAAGGTAGTGAACTAATCAGTATTAGGAGGGTCGGAGAAATTGCCTATGCATGTAACACTTGCTTATATAGGCATAGCATACTTAAAATGCATTAAACTGTATCCTTAACCTTAATAACACTTCAACAGTCGAAGTCAGCAGTTTTTGATTAGAAATCTCTGAGGAAGATATAAGGAAGCCAGTATTTTGGTACAGCCACACTAGATGTCATACAGATTGGGTTAGAGAGCAAAATGGAACAACACGATAATGGGAGATGGACAATTGCATATATCACTCAGAGCCAGTCTGATAAGAGTCGACAAATCAATGTAACTCTGATAACAATAGATCTATCGATGATTTTGTAGAAGGGTAGCTCCTCTCCAAAACCTGTATAAATTATACTTGAAAACTTGTATTTCGGAGGTTCCACGACTGAACCTTCCCGTGCACTGCTTGAAATAAAGCCAGTAAACCCTGAGGTTTTGTTTGTTTACTTCCATGGTCGTTATACAGTGGGAGCTGGGCGAGGTGTCGATTAACTATATCAGTTAATCCACCCCGAGGAAGATAAGCCTTCCTTTTACCCCAACAGACGGGCGAGGTGTCGATTAACTATATCAGTTAATTCACCCCGAGGAAGATAAGCCTTCCTTTTACCCCAACAGACGGGCGAGGTGTCGATTAACTATATCAGTTAATCCACCCCGAGGGAGAGAAGCCTCCTTTTTACTCATACAGCTAACTAATAGAAAACAAAGAGTCGGGATAAGTGGGTCATTTTATGGTTGGCAAACAGTAACTAGTGGGGTGCCACAGGAATCAGTGCTGGGGCCTCAACTATTTACAATCTATATTAATGACTTGGATGAAGGGACCGAGTGTACTTTAGCCAAATTTGCTGATTATACAAAGATAAATGGGAAAGCAAGTTGTGAGGAGGACACAAAGAATCTGCAATGGGATATAGACAGGTTAAGTGAGTGGGAAAAAATGTAGCGAATGGAGTATAATATGGAAAAATGTGATGTTATCCACTTTGGTAGGAAGAATAAAAAAATAATTTATTATTTAAATTGAGAGAGACTACAAAATGCTGCGGTGCAGAGGGACCTGGAGGTTCTTATATATGGGCAAAAAGTTAGTATGCAGGTACAGCAAGTAATTAGGAAGGCAAATGGAATGTTGGCCTTTTTTGCAAGGGAGTTAGAGTATAAAAGTAGGGAAGTCTTGCTACAACTGTACAGAGTATTGGTGAGGCCAGCCACACCTGGAGTACTGCATACAGTTTTGGTCTCGTTATTTAAGAAGTGATATACTTGTATTGGAGGCAGTTCAGAGAAGGTTCACTAGATTGATACCTGAGATGAAGGGCTTGTCTTAAGTTGAGCAGGTTGGGCCTATACTCATTGGAGTTTAGAAGAATGAGAGATTATTTTATTGAAACATATAAGATTCTGAGGGGGCTTGACAGGGTAGATGCCGAGAGGGTGTTTCCCCTCGTGGGGGAATCTAGAACTAGGGGACATCTTTTCAGGATAAGGGGTTGCCCATTTAAAAATGGAGATAAGGAGCAATTTCTTCTCTCAGAGAGTAGAGAATCTTTGAAATTCTCTATCCCAGAGAGCTGTGGAGGCTGGGTCATTGAATATATTTAAGATGGAGATAGACTGATTTTTGAATGCTAGGGGAGTCAAGGGTTATGGGGAGCGGGCAGGAAAGTGGAGTTGAGGCCAAGATCAGATCAACCATGATCTTATTGGATGGTGGAGCAGGCTCAAGTGGCCAAATGGCCTACTCCTACTCCTATTTCTTATGTTCTTATGTTCTTATGTAACCACCCCTCACACTCACCCTCATCCCAAGGCAATCATAGCAAGTAACACCACAGAAGGAGTCCACTTGGCATTGGCAGCCCACTCTCTCATAATCACCCTCTACAGATATATCCCATCCATTCCTTACACTCATTCCATCACTCTCACTAAAGCTTCTCTTCTTTCCCGTCTTGCAGGTGAAGACAACCCACAACAGAAGGAGACAAAGAACCGGAGGTGGCCACAGCAGCAGAGGAGGTGGCTCTGAAAATTTTGGGAGCTCGAGAGCTGCTGGTGGTGGGAGACAGAGAGAGTGGGACATTGCAACAACCTGGTGACAGAATCACAGTTCATAAAGCCACATGGCATACAACAGTTACTCATATGGTGGCTGATATCAGCAGCCAGTGAAATGTCATCATGTGCATAATTGTAATATTAACCATTCTTATTATAACACTCCAAATGTGTCTCTTTACTCTCCTACTGATCCATCAACTGCACTTCCCCCACCACCATCCTCCCCCGGAGGTGGGAAACAACTGCTCAAAGGAACCTGCAGCCTCTGAGGGTGCAGCATCAGCAGATCCAAGCACACCCACCACCAGTGCAGATATGCACACTTTGTTGTGTCCTTTGTGCCATAGATTAAAGTTGTCACCTAGTGTCTCACAATTCACAAGTGAGCAAGAGCAGGTGGTGTTGACAGGGACAGCAGTGGAGACTCCTCGCTGGTTGGCGCGGGACGCTCCAAGCTCTGCTGAGTAGCATGCAGACGCTGAGCTTCAGGGGCCATCGAGAAAAAGGGTGATCTTGGAGGTGCAGCAACAATTGCTGGCACCTTTTTTAGCCGCGATGTCTGCATATGGTCAAAGAATAGAGGAGTCCATTTCGAAAATGAGCACTCATCCTCATAGGCAGTCCCTCGAAATCGAGGAAGACTTGCTTCCACTCTAAAAGTGAGTTCTTAGGCGACTGAACAGTCCAATATGGGAATTACAGTCTCTGTCACAGGTGAGACAGACAGTCGTTGAAGGAAAGGGTGGGCGGGGAGTCTGGTTTGCCGCACATTCCTTCCGCTGTCTGCACTTGTTTTCTGCATGATTTCGGTGACGAGACTCGAGGAGCTCAGCGCCCTCCCGGGTGCTCTTCCTCCACTTAAGGTGGTCTTTGGCCAGGGACTCCCAGGTGTCAGTTGAGATGTTGCATTTTATCAAGGAGGTTTTGAGGATGTCCTTGAAATGTTTCCCCTGCCCACCTGGGGCTCACTTGCCGTGTAGGATTTCCGAGTAGAGCGCTTGCTTTGGGAGTCTTGTGTCAGGCATGCAAACGATGTGGCCTGCCCAATGGAGATGGTCGAGTGTGGTCAGTGCTTCGATGCTGAGGATGTTGGCTTGATCGAGGACACTAACGTTGGTGCGTCTGCCCTCCCAGGGGATTTGCAGGACCTTGCGGAGACATCATTGGTGGTATTTCTCCAGCGATTTGAGGTGTCTACTGTATATGGTCCACGTCTCTGAGCCATACAGGAGGGCGGGGATCAATACAGCCCTGTAGACCATAAGCTTGGTGCCAGATTTGAGGGCCTGATCCTCAAACACTCTCTTCCTCAGGCGACCGAAGGCTGCGCTGGCGCACTGGAGGTGGTGTTGAACCTCGTCGTCAATGTCTGCCCTTGCTGATAATAGGCTCCCGAGGTATGGAAAGTGGTCCACGTTGTACAGGGCCACGCCGTGGAACCGGATGGCTGGGGGGGCAGTGCTATGTGGTGGGCTGATAGAGGACCTTTGTCTTACGGATGTTTAGTGCAAGGCCCATGCTTTCGTACTCCTCAGTGAAGATGTTGACTGTGACTTGGAGTACAGCCTCTGAGTGTGCGCAGACGCAAGTGTCATCGGCATACTGTAGCTCGACGACAGAGGATGGGATGGTCTTGGACCTGGCCTGGCGATGACGAAGGTTGAACAGGATCTCGCTGGTTCTGTAGTTTAGTTCCACTCCAGCGGGGAGCTTGTTGAGTGTGAGGTGGAGCATGGCAGCGAGGAAGATCGAGGAAGCTGCGATGTCTGCAAATGTTCAGAGAATGGAGGAGTCCATTTCCAAAATGAGTACTATCATGTTGCAGGTGATGGCGATGATGTGCTCTTCCATGGAAAGGATGGCCACGTTCATGGCACAGCAAATGAGCCACTCACATGAGCATATGCTAGCTGTGGACAACAGATGGCAGGTGCTCACTGACCTCCTCTCAAGGAGGGATGTAAACATTGCTAGCAGGGATGTGCGGGTGGCCCATGCGAGAATGATGGCGAGAGGAGACATGGAAGTGGGGGCTCTTTTCAAAGCGCTCCCATTTCTCCCTTTTGTTTCCCCCTCAGTCAGACTCCCAGATGGCTTCTCAGATCCCGATGGCTGAGTCTGTCCCTGCAGAGACACAGGAGGAGTAGACTTTGGCGGAATCATCACAGGCTCCAAAACCCAGAGGACGTCCGCCAAAAGTATCTATGCAGTCACAGCAGGGAAGTGAGCAGCCTGTCTCTACCTCTGCTGAAGCCTCATGGGTTGTTCATCGTGGAAGCACTCGAAAAAGAAAAATTACACAAAAGTAGATGCACAAGTGTATGGATATGGGTGTATCAAAAAATGTTAGTGCTAAGTTTCAGTAATTTTGATTTCACACATGAATGTTTTCTTTGCAACACTTTCGGGTCTTGTCCATTTTTCCTTCAAATCTTGGAAATGGCTTTGTCACTTGGAGTGAAAGGGGACAAATTATTTAACTTTGAGCATTGGAGCTTTGGGTGAGAGCAATAGATTGGTCATTGTAGGGATGCTTTATGGTGTTGTTAGTGGCGGGGATTGGGAACCTAATACAGCATTTGGCAACCATGTTGTTAAGTAAATCTGGCCATGATGAGGTCATCCTGGGCCTGCTGGGCAGCAATGTGCACCGCTGCTGGTGGCGTTTACATCTCAGCTTTCTCCTCATCCTCCTCCTCATCTTCCACCTGCTCGTCATCCTTCTCTTCTTCTGAAGAAGCTGTGTGCTTCCCTTGCGACTGTGACAAAGATAAACTATCCCCCCTCGTCCTTCTCAACCTGCCTGCAGCCTTGACACAGTTGACCACTCCATCCTCCTCCAATGCCTCTCCACCATCATCCACCGGAGATGAGGGGGTTGACTTATGAGGATAGGTTGAGTAGGTTGGGCCGATACACATTGGAGTTCAGAAGAATGAGAGATGATCTTATGGAAACTTATAAGATAATGAGGGGGCTCGACAAGATGGATGCAGAGAGAATATTTCCACTCATAGGGGAAACTAGAACTAGGGGACAATCTTAGAATAAGGGGCCGCCCATTTAAAACTGAGATGAGAAGGAATTTCTTCTCTCAGAGGGTTGTAAATCTGTGGAATTCGTTGCCTCAGAGAGCTGTGGAAGCTGGGTCATTGAATAAATTTAAGACAGAGATAGACAGTTTCTTAACCGAGAAGGGAATAAGGGGTTATGGGGAGCAGGCAGGGAAGTGGACCTGAGTCCATGATCAGATCAGCCATGATCTTATTAAATGGTGGAGCAGGCTCGAGAGGCCACATGGCCTACTCCTGATCCTATTTCTTATGTTTCTTATGTATGTATGATAAGGGAGAATATGAAAATATTATAAGAGAAGTCAAAAAAACAATTAGGAATGCAAAGAGGAACTATGAAATTAAATTATCATAGAACATAAAATAAAATAGTAAAATATTTTACAGGCACATCAATAAAAAATGGAAGGTTGGGATGTGAATAGGGTCATTAAGGGATAGAAAGAATAGCATAGCTAACGATAGAGACATGGCAGAAATATTAAATAATTATTTTGCTTCAGTATTTACCAGGGAGATAGAACAGGTGGACATGACATTGGATGATGAGATTAGTAATGAGATAGATACATTTAAAATAAAAAGAGGGGAGATATTAAATAAACTAATCAAACTCAAAGTGGATGAAACCCCTGGTCTAAACGGATTACATCCACGCATTCTAAAAGAATCTAGGGAAGAGATAGCAGAGGCCTTACTACATATATTTAATAATTCATTAGAAAATGGTGTAGTGCCAGAGGACTGGTGGATAACTAACATAATACCTGTACTTAAGAAGGGGAATAGAACCTGTCCAGGGAATTATAGACCAGTCAGCTTAACATCTGTGGTAAGAAAAGTAATGGAATCCCTACTAAAGGAAAAAATAGAAGAACATCTAGAAACCAAAAATATAATAGCGAATAGTCAGCATGGATTTCAAAAAGGAGTCTTGCTTGACCAACCTCATTGAATTTTTTGAAGAGGTAACAGAGAGAGTAGACAATGGTAATGCAGTAGATGTAATTTATCTAGATTTTCAAAAGGCCTTCGATAAGGTATCCCATAATAGACTGATGAACTTGGGCAGAGAATGCGGAGTCAGGGGACAAGTAGCAGAATGGATAGCTGGCTGGCTTCAAGCTATTCACAGTGGCAGAAAGTTGGTGGTGTGTTCCACAAGGATCAGTGCTGGGACCACTGTTGTTCACAATTTATATTATTGATTTAGACTTTGGAATAAAAAAACAATTTCTAAATTTGCGTATGAGACCAGATAGTCAATACTGAGGAGGACTACAACAAATTGGCCTGGGTTTATATCTGTTTTTTTGCCTCTCCCAGGAGATTGCATGGCTCTGGTTGGGGTGGAGTGTAGAATCTTGTGGTGCAAGGGATGTTGCAGTTGTGTGGGGTGGACTGGTTGGGCCAGATGCTCTTTATCTTTCCACCATTGTTCATTGTTCATAAGTTTTTATGTAACCTTCAGGGCTGCTGACCGAGGGCCGTTTGACTCTTTGTCGGCCGGCGCGGACACAATGGGCCGAAATGGCCTCCTTCTGCGCTGTAAATTTCTATGTTTCTATGTTTCTAAATTACAGGAAGACATTAATAAACTTGCAGAATGGGCATATAATGGGCAAATAAAGTTTAACACAGATAAATGTGAGGTATTACATTTTGGTAGGAAGAATAGGGAGGTCACATATTACTTGGAGGGTGAGAATCTAGGTGTGGTAGAGAAACCAAGGGATCTCGGAGCACAACTACACAAATTGCTAAAAGTTGCAACACAGGCTAGCAAGGCCATAAAAAAGCAAACCAAGCACTAGGGTTTATTTCTAGAGGTATAGAATTGAAAAGCAAGGAAGTTATGCTAAACCTGTATCGAACCTTGGTGAGAGTACTGCGTATAGTTTTGGTTGCCATATTATAAAAAGGATATAGAGGCACTGGAGAGGATGCAGAGAACATTTACAAGGATGGTACCAGAAAGAAGGCTGAGGGGTGACCTAATAGAGGTCTTTAAAATTATGAAAGGTTTTGATAGAGTGGATAAGGAAAGAATGTTTCCATTTGTGGGGAAGAGCATAACTAGAGGCCATCAATATAAGATAGTCACTAAGAAATCCACTAGGGAATTCAGAAGAAAACTCTTTACCCAAAGAGTGGTGAGAATGTGGAACTTGCTACCACAGGGACTGGTTGAAGCGAATAGTATAAATGCATTTAAGGGGAGGCTAGATAAGCATATGAGGGAGAAGGGAATAGCGGGTTATGCTGATAGATTTAGATGAGGAAAGACGGGGGGGAGACTCGAGTAAAGCAGAAACACCAGCATGGACTGGTTGGGCAAATGACCTGTCTATGTGCCATATAGCCAATGTAATCCTATGCTCCTCCTGCAGCTTCAATCATCACTGCTGCGCTATCTTGTGCAGCGTGTTGCAAACGACGATGATTCCAGAGATCCTGACTGGCGTGTGCTGCAGGGCACCTCCACATCTGTCAAGGCATCTGAAGCGTAACTTCAGCATACCTATTGCTTGCTCTATGACACATCTGGTGGAGAAGTGGCTCTCATTATAACACTCCTTGGCCTCAGTACTTGGCCTCCTCAGGTGTGTCATGAGCCACATCTTCAGTGGATATCCTTGTCTCCAAGTAGCCAGCCAGTAAGTCTGTTTGGAGGTCTGAAGAGCTGAGGGTGGGTGGACTGGCGCAGCACAAAAAAGTCATGACACCTGCCGGGGAATCTGGCGCACACATGCATGATCATCTTCCTATGGTTGCAGACGAGCTGCACATTGAGGGAGTGGAAGTCTTTACGGTTCACAAACACTCCTGGGTGATGCTGGGGTACCTTCATGGCCACATGTGTGTAGTCAATGATGCCCTGCACCTGTGGGAAGCCAGCCAGCGTCGCAAAGCCGAGCGCTCACTTAGTAACAGTAGCTTCATCAGTGGCAAAGTTGAGATAATTGGCTGACTTGTGAAATATGGCATCAGTGACGTCTGTGATACATCTGTGGGCGGCCGACTGTGAGATCCCGCAAATGTCTGCTACAAATCCCTGGAAGCAGCCTGAGGTGAAGAAGTTGAGGGAGGTGGTGACTTTGACAACCACTGGCAAGGCGTGTCCACCAGGACCTCTGGGCTGCAGGTCTTGTTCCAGCAGGCTACAAATGTCTGCGATGAACTGGCACGATAGCCTGAACCTCCTGAAGCACTGTTGCTCAGTCATGGTGAGGAAGCTCATCCTCTGTCTGTATACCCTGTGTTGGGGGTATTGTCACTGGTGTGCTGCAGTCCTGCAGTGTCGCCAGCACCCCCTCCCCCCCCACCCCCCTGCCCATGCTGAGGGAGTATGAGCAGCTAGGGATTAAATTAAAAATCAGAACCACCAAGGTAATAATCTCTGGATTACTACCTCAGCCATGAGCAAATAAGATCAGAGAAATGAATGCGTGGCTCAAAGGTTGGTGCGGGAGAAATGGGTTTTAATTCATGGGGCACTGGCACCAGTACTGGGGAAAGATGAAGCTATTCCGTTGGGACTGGCTTCATTTGAACCATGTGGGGACCAGTGTCCTGGTTGATCGAATAACTGGGGCTGTAGATAGGGCTTTAAAATAAATAGTGGGGGGGGGGGGGCAGGGGAGTGGGGGAGGGGGAGCATTCAGTGAGGGGAAATCTAAAAAGTCAAATGGAAAGGAGAAGGCAATAGTGCAGGATAGCAATCGGGGTAATGCTAACCAAAATGTGACAGGAAAAGACAGAGTGTATAAACATGAGTACACCAGAAAGTAGAGTCAGAGTAGGGAAAAATGGTAAAAGACAAAATTAAAACTCTTTATCTGAATGCAAGTAGCATTTGTAACAAGATACATGAGTTGACGATACAAATAGAAATAAATGGGTATGATCTGATAGCCATTACAAAAACATGGTTGCAAGGTGACCAAGGCTGGGAACTGATTATTCAGGGGTATTTGACATTTCAGAAGGATTGGCAGAAAGGAAAAGGAGGTGGGGTAGCTCACATGTGGCCATAAAGCTTGAGATCAGTGCGTTAATGAGAAATGATATTGGCTCAGAAGATTAAGATGTAGAATCAGTTCGGGTGGAGATAAGAAATAATAAGGGAAAGAAGTCAGTGGTGGGAGTAGTCTACAGGCCTCCTAACAGTAACCACACTGTAGTACAGAGTATAAATCAAGAAATAATGGAGGCTTGTAAGTAAGATACGGCAATAATCATAGGCGATTGTAATCTTCATATAGATTAGACAAATCAAATTGGCAAAGGTAGCCTTGAGGACGAGTTGATAGACTAGATTTGGGATGGTTTCTTAGAACAATACGTTGTGGAACCAACCAGGGAGCAGGCTATTTTAGAACTGGTAATGTGTAATGAGTCTGGATTAATTAATGGTCTCATAGTAAAGGGTCCTCAGGTGAAGAGTGATAATAGCATGTTAGAATTTCAAATTCAGTTTGAGGGTGAGAAACTTGGGAATCAAACTAATGTCCTGAACTTAAACAAATGCAATTACAAAGGTATGAAGACAGAGTTGGCTAAAGTGGACTGGGAAAATAGATTAAAAGGTAAGACAGTAGAAAAGCAGTGGCAGATATTTAAGGAGATATTTCATAACACTCAGCAAAGATATATTCCAGTGAGAAAGAAAGACTCTAAGAGAAGGATGAACCATCCATGGCGAACTAAGGAAGTTAACGATGGTATCAAATTGAAAACAAAGGCATACAATGTTGCCAAGATTAATGGTAGGCCAGAGGATTGGGAGATTTTTAGAAACCAGCAAAGGGTGACTAAAAAAAATAAAGAGATAGAAGATAGATTATGAGAGTAAACGAGCAAGAAATATAAAAACAGACAGTAAGAGTTTCTACAGATATATAAAAAGAGAGAGTAGCTAAAGTAAACGTTGGTCCCTTAGAGGATGAGACTGGGGAATTAATAATAGGAAACAGGGAAATGGCAGAGACTTTGAACAAATATTTTGTATTGGGCTTCACTGTAGAAGACATAGAAACATTGAAAATAGGTGCAGGAGTAGGCCATTCGACCCTTTGAGCCTGCATCACCATTTAATGTGATCATGGCTGATCATTCAACTTCAGTACCCCACTCCTGCTTTCTCTCCATACCCCTCGATCCCTTTAGCTGTAAGGACCATATCTAACTCCCTTTTGAATATATCTAACAAACTGGCCTCAACAACTTTCTGTGGTAGAGAATTCCACAGGTTCACAATTTTCTTAGGAAAGAAGTTTCTCCTCATCTCGGTCCAAAATGGCTTACCCCTTATCCTTAGACTGTGACCTCTGGTTCTGGACTTCTCCAACATTGGGAACATTCTTCCTGCATCTAACCTGTCCAATCCCGTCAAAATTTTATATGTTTCTATGTGATCCTCTCTCATTCTTCTAAATTTCAGTGAATATAAGCCTAGTTGATCCAGTCTTTCTTCATAAGTCAGTCCTGCCATCCCGAGAATCAGTCTGGTGAACCTTCGCTGCAATCCCTCAATAGCAAGAATATCCTTCCTCAGATTACTATACACAACATTCAAGGTGAGGCCTCACCAAGGCCCTGTACAACTGCAGTAAGACCTCCCTGCTCCTATACTCAATTCCGCTCGCTATGAAGGCCGACATGCCATTTGCCTTCTTCATCGCCTGCTGTACCTGCATGCCAACTTTCAATGACTGATATACCATGACATCTAGGTCTTGTTGCACCTCCCCTTTTCCTAATCTGTCACCATTCAGATAACATTCTGCCTTCCTGTTTTTACCACCAAAATGGATAACCTCACATTTATCTACATTATACTGCATCTGCCATGCATTTGCCCACTCACCTAACCTGTCCAAGTCACCCTGTAGCCTCTTAGCTTCCTCCTCACAGCGCACACTACCACCCAGCTTAGTGTCATCTGCAAACTTGGAGATATTACATTCAATTCATTTGTCTATGTTATATATGTATACTATAGATATACTCTCTGTGTAGTCACTGTATAGTTGCATAAGATGGAGACTTGTTTACCGGAGGTACCATCAACAAGATTCACACTGTATACACTATGCTGGCACCACCAGAGGGCACAACTGGTGGAGGCCCAGGGGTCACCTGTACACCACAGGTACCCAGGTATAAAAGGGAATCCACCATGTGGTATCCTTACTCTAGAGTTATATTAAACGGACTAAGGTCACTACAGTTCAAGTGCAATACTTTGCCTCATGGAGTCATTATCAGAGCATCTAAAGACATAACAATTGGCGATGAGATTAAGGACTTTCACGCGAAAATGGCTAACTTTGGTACAGTGCAGCAGTTCGCCGATGGGGATGATTAGGACACCTTTGTGGAGAGGCTCGACCATTTCTTCACAGCAAACGTCCTGGTAGGCGATGATCCAGCCACACTGGCTGATAAGCGCAGAGCTATCCTGCTCACCAATTGTGGGCCCACCGCCTATGGCCTCGTCAGGGACTTGCTGGCACCAGCGAAGACAACGACCAAGACGTATGAGGAGTTTGTAACACTGATCCAAGAACAACTCAAGCCCCAAAGAGATTATCCTCACAGCCAGACAACGGTTTTATACCCACCGATGGCCCGAAGGCCAGGAAATCGCGACATATGCTGCAGACCTCAGGAGGCTGGCGTCACCGTGTGATTTCGGCGAACGCCTCACCGAAGCGCTGCGGGATATCTTTGTCATCGGAATCGGCCACAAGGGCCTTCTTCACAGGCTACTATCTGCGGATACCACAGTCACACTGCAGAAGGCCATCACCATGAGCCAGGCATTCATGACCTCGACCTGCGGCTCTAGGCGGATAACTCATTCTCAGGACTCAAACCCGGCAAGTACTGCACACAGACTGGCACCTTTTAGAGGCTGGACTGTAGAACGTGAATCTCCTCAGAGGAGAGAGAACAGTCCCCTGAGTCCCTTAACTCGGAGTCAGCCGAGGGGGGCTAATCGGTTAGCACCATGCTGGCGTTGCAGAGGAAATCACCGGGCTCACCAGTGCCGTTTTAAGGACTATGTGTGCAAAGAGTGCAGTGCAAAGGGCCACCTCCAGTGAATGTGTAAAAGAAATAGGACTCACCGTGTTGATGACGAGTCTGCAGAAGGCCATGAATCCAGCACGGATTATGAAAAGATGATCAGAGAGGCAGCTCAGCCCCACGATGAGATGTACGGAATGTTTACCTGCACCACAGAATGTTCCCCGTTGAGGATGGAAGTCGAGATAAATGGCGTTCCAGTCTTCATGGAGGTGGACAGGGGGTGAGCCAGTCAGTAATGAATCAAGAAGCCTTTGAGAGGCTATGGGACAATCAAACTGAACGACCCAAGTTGGTCCCGGTTCAAGCAAAGCTGCTCACCTACACCAATGAACTCATCCCAGTCGTTGGTAGTGCGAATGTTAAGATACTCCATGATGGCGTGGTGCACAAGTTACCTCTGTGGATTGTTGCAGGTGATGGACCAACGTTACTCGGAAGAAGGTAGATGGAGAAGATCCATTGGAGCTGGGAAGATTTCATCACTCCAGCAATCGACATCCCCCACGCTCAGAGGCAAAGCAAGCCCCCACCTGAGGTTGGATCCGCCACCAGAGAGCAGACCAGCACAGCACCCGAGGCACAGACCGCTCAGCACAACTGCGTGGAGATGATCCAGCTTAGACGACCTGAACGCACCTTCCAGGCTCCAATGGCAGGACTCCAGAGCAAGAAAATTGGATCCAAAGGTGACTTCTCAGCTTTGGTGGCAGAACCTGGGGAAAAGAGGATCACAGCAGCCGACATCGTGGATGGAAGAAAGATGACGCCCAAATCACGAGGTGAAGCAATGAAGGAAAAGATGGCAGCGGCCAGACCACGAGGTGCAGCGCTGATGGAGCAACACATGGTACCAAGCGAAGAAGAGGATTGGGGTAAAGATAGCAAGGTTCTCTTAAAGGAGACCAGCAACCCACCACACTTAAAGGGACAGTCCCACATTCTCACACAGTGTAATAACAACTGTGAGATAAATGTAAAGCTTGTAATTGATGATCAGAGGTTTATACATGTAATAAGCAAAGAAAATCAGGCGATTGCGATGGGAGCTATAGTTTATCTACAATAAGCAATGAAATGTTGTGAGATGCAGAATTTCAACTGTATTCTGATTATGTAGCGGGCAAACACGCATCGGAAGCACACAGGTCCAACGGGCTACCCGATGCTGTAGCCTGCGCCCCTGGGACCAGGGTGATGCACCACGGAGTGTGGCCACAAGCAGCTATAATAGACAAGCTGCAGAGCAAACGATCTCAGGAGGGCAACGGCACCGGTATCGATACCCTGCCCCTGATCAGCTCCGTCACCCATGGCGGTTCTCCCAATTGAGACCAGGACCAGCCAGGATCTCAAATTAAATAATGCCCAGGCAAGCGAGTTAGCAGGTCCCTGTGCACTGCTAGATGACTGCTCCTCTGGGAGCAGCAGCGACCCGGGGCGCAAGGAGAAGGGAGGGAGGTCACAGGCATCTGTGAACCTGCCCGATGACAGGAGTAATGGCAAAGGCCCCGAGAGCCAACCGGGTTCCCACTGCCAGCACCAGGCAACGCGCTGCCACCAGGCTGCCTGGACACCATCCTGGAACTAGTTTGTCCTCACGCACTGATGCTGACCCCAGCACTGATCCCCAAGATGTACCATCAACGTATCTCACCAATCAACTGTACTTGCCTCACAACTGTACCACAAATGCAATGATGTAAATGCAAATTTCCTTTTCTGGATTTGAATGTATATGAATGTATATGAATGTGATGAGCCACCGGCATGATCTACATATGGGGGGGGAAATGGATGCATGTAGCCATGGACACATACATGGATCACACCCAGAACCCACTGAAGTCCCACTGCATCATTGAGCCATCCCAACTGGTAATCCTACCCAACTTTGTGCCAATAAGGACATGTGGGTTAACAGGGAGAGAGCCAAGCCAAAGCACAGCCAAGGTGCAAGGGCTATTGGCACTTTAGTCTGGGGAGAGCCAAGCCAGAGCATAAAGTGCAAAGGTATTGGCACAAAAGACTTGAGGGAGAGTGATGTTATATATGTACACTATAGATATACTCTCTGTGCAGTCACAGTATAATTGCATAAGATGGAGACTTGTTTACCGGAGGTACCATCAACAAGGTTCACACTGTATACGCTATGCTGACACCTCCAGAGAGCGCAACTGGTGGAGGCTCAGGGGTCACCTGTATACCACAGGTACCCAGGTATAAAAGGGAGTCCACCATGTGGTATCCTCACTCTGGAGTTATATTGAATGGACTAAGGTCACTACAGTTCAAATGCAATACTTTGCCTCATGGAGTCATTATCAGAGCATCTAAAACGTAACAGTCTTAATCATTAATATATAATGATTAAGACTGTTACGTCTGGGGTCCCAGCATTGAACCTTGCGGTACTCCACTAGTCACTGCCTGCCATTCTGAAAAGGACCAGTTTATTCTTACTCTTTGCTTCCTGTCTGCCAACCAGTTCTCTATCCACATCAATACATTACCCCCAATACCATGTGCTTTAATTTTGCACATTAATCTCTTGTGTGGGACCTTCTCAAAAACCTTTTGAAAGTCCAAATACACCACATCCACTGGTCCTTCATTGTCCACTCTGCTAGTTACATCCTCAAAAAATTATAAAAGATTTGTCAAGCATGATTTCCCTTTCATAAATCCATGCTGACTTGGACCTATCCTGTCACTGCTTTCCAAATGTGCTACTATTACATCTTTAATAATCAATTCCAACATTTTCCCCACTACCGATGTCAGGCTGACCAGTCTATAATTCCCTGTTTTCTCTCTCCCTCCTTTTTTAAAAAGTGGGGTTACATTAGCTACCCTCCAATCCATAGGAACTGATCTAGAGTCTATAGAATGTTGGAAAATGACCACCAATGCATCCACCATTTCTAGGGCCACTTCCTTAAGTACTCTGGGATGCAGACTATCAGGCTCTGGGGATTTATCGGCCTTCAATCCCATCAATTTCCCTAACACAATTTCCCGCCTAATAAGGATTTCCTTCAATTCCTCCTTCTTGCTAGACCCTCGGTCCCCTAATATTACCGGAAGGTTATTTGTGTCTTCCTTAGTGAAGACAGAGCCAAAGTATTTGTTCAATTGGTCTGCCATTTCTTTATTCCCCGTTATAAATTCACCTGATTCTGACTTCACTAATCTTTTTCTCTTCACATATCTATAGAAGCTTTTGCAGTCAGTTTTTATGCTCCCTGAAAGCTTACTCTCATCATCTATTTTCCCCCTCCTAATTAAACCCTTTGTCCTCCTCTGTTGAATTCTAAATGTCTCCCAGTCCTCAGGTTTGCTGCTTTTTCTGGCCAATTTATATGCCTCTTCCTTGGATTTAAACACTATCCCTAATTTCCCTTGTTAGCCACAGTTGAGCCACTTTCCCCGTTTTATTTTTACGCCAGACAGGGATGTACAATTGATGAAGTTCATCCATTTGATCTTTAAATGTCTGCTATTGCCTATACACCGTCAACCCTTAAGTATCATTCGCCCGTCTATCCTAGCTAATTCACGTCTCCTACCATCGAAGTTACCTTTCTTTAAGTTCAGGACCCGAGTTTATGACTTAACTGTGTCACTCTTCATCTTAATGAAGAATTCTACCATATGATGGTCACTCTTCCCCAAAGGGCCTCGCACAACAAGATTGCTAATTAATCCTCTCTCATTACAAAACACCCAGTCTTGGATGGCCAGCTCTCTAGTTGGTTCCTCGACATATTGGTCTAGAAAACCATCCATTATACACTCCAGGAAATCCTCCTCCACAGTATTGCTACCAGTTTGGTTAGCCTAATCTATATGTAGATTAAAGTCACCCATGATAACTGCTGTACTTTTATTGCACGCATCCCTAATTTCCTATTTGATGCCATCCCCAACCTCACTACTACTGTTTGGTGGTCTGTACACAACTCCCACTAGTGTTTTCTGCTCTTTGGTGTTCCACAGCTCTACCCATATAGATTCCACATCATCCAAGCTTATATCCTTCCTTACTATTGCATTAATCTCCTCTTTAACCAGCAACGCTACCCCACCTCCTTTTCCTTTCTGTCTATCCTTCCTGAATATTGAATACCCCTGGATGTTGAGTTCCCAGCTTTGGTCACCCTGGAGCCATATCTCCGTAATCCCAATTACATCATATCCATTAACAGCTGTACAGTTAATTCATCCACCTTATTACGAACGCTCCTCGCATTGAGACACAGAGCCTTCAGCCTTGTTTTTTTAACACTCTTTGTGCTTTTAGAATTATGTTGTAATTTGCCCCTTTTTGACTTTTGCCTTTGATTTCTATGCCCACCACTTTTACTTATCTCCTTTCTACCTTTTGCTTCTGCCCCCATTTTACTTCCCTCTAAAGCATTCGAATAATACATAATTAAGCAGTGATCGGGAAAGGGGGGAGGGGAACTTAAAATAATCACTATCACTAGAGAAAAAGTACTAGCCAAATTAATGGGACTAATGGTGGACAAATCCCCTGGACCTGATGGCCTGCATCTTAAGGTCTTAAAAGAATTGACTGCAGAGATAGTGGATGCATTGGTTATAATCTGCCAAAATTCCCTGGATTCTGGAGCGGTCCCACCAGATTGGAAAACTGCAAATGTAACCCCCTATTCAAGAAAAGAGGGAGACAGAAAGCAGGAAACTATAGACCAGTTAGCCTAACATCTGCTATTAAGGATGTAGTTGCAGGACATTTAGAAAATCAGAATACAATCAGCATGGTTTTTAGAAAAGGAAAATCATGTTTGACAAATTTGCTAGAGTTCTTTGAGAATGTAACGAGCCGGGTGGATAAATGGGAACCAGTAGATGTAGTGTATTTGGACTTCCAGAAGGCATTCGATAAGGTGCTACATAAGGTTACTGCACAAGATAAGAGCTCATGGGGTTGGGGCTAATATATTAACATGGATAGAGGATTGGCTAACTAATAGAAAACAGAGAGTCGGGATAAATGGGTAATTTTCAGGTTGGCAAACTGTAACTCGCGGGGTGCCGCAGGCATCAGTACTGAGGCCTCAACTATTTTCAATCTATATTAATGGCTTGAATGAAGGGACCGAATGTACATTTGCCAAATTTACTGATTATACAAAGATAGGTGGGAAAGCAAGTTGTGAGGAGAACAAAGCATCTGCAAAGGTTAAGATGGTGTGAAAACATTTATCAGATGGAGTATAATGTGGCAAACTATGAGGTTATCCACTTTGGTGGGAAGGATAAAAAAGCTCATTATTATTTAAATGGAGCGAGATTACAAAATGCTGCAGTACAGAGGGATCTGAAACACAAAACATTAGCATGTGGGTATAGCAAGTAAGTAGGAAGGCAAATGGAATGTTGGCCTATTTTGTAAGGAGCATGGAGTATAAAAGTAGAGAAGTCTTGCTACAACTATACAGGGCATTGGTGAGACCACACCTGGATACTGCATACAGTTTTGGTCTCCTTATTTGACAAAGGATATACTTGCATTGGAGGCAGTTCAGAGAAGGTTCACGAGGTTGATTCCTGAGATGAAGGGATTGTCTTATGAAGAAAGATTGAGCAGATTGGGCCTATACTCATTGGAGTATAAAAAAATGAGAGGTGATCTTATTGAAACGTATAAGATTCTGCAGAGGCTTGACAGGGTAGATGCAGAGAGGATGTTTTACCGCGTGGGGAATCTAGAACTAGGAAGCAGAGTTTCAGAATAAGGGGTCGCACATTTAAAATGGAGACGAAGAGGAATTTCTTCTCTCAGAGGGTCGTGAATCTTTGGAATTCTCTACCCCAGAGAACTGTTGAGGCTGTGTCATTGAATATATTTAGGGTAGTGATAGACAGATTTTTGAATGATAGAGTTGTCAAGGGTTATGGGGAGCAGGCAGGAAAGTGGAGTTGAGGCCAAGATCAGATCAACCATAATCTTATTGAATGGCGGAGCATGCTCAAAGGGCCAAATGGTCTATTCCTGCTCCTATTTCTTATGTTCTTATTTACTAATCAGAAATGCAATTAGCCACATCTGGCTTCCCAATTAGTTGGGTGTGTTTAGTGGCTAATATATTGGACAACATTGCCCGACACATTGGAGGACATCCTCATGGTGAAGGGGAAAGTTTGTGCAGGCAAACTAAGGACAGATCTAGCAGCCCTAAACGAAACAGCTATGAGGTGCTGTGAGCCATCAGCGGCTGCAGGATTGTACACCACAATAACCTGCAACCTAGCATATTTCCCACTCCGTGATCACCAGTAAGCCAGGAAATCAATATTGGTTCAATGAGGAGTAAAGAAAGGCGTAAAAGAAGAAAGAAAGTCTTGCATTTACATAATGCCTTCAACAATCTCAATACGTCCTAAAGTTCTTCACAGCCGATGAAGCACTTTTGATGTGTAGTAACAGCATACTCCCACAAACAGCAATGTGACATTGACCAGATAACCTGTTTTAGGTGTTGGTTGACGGATAAATATTGGACAGAACACTAGGGAGAACTCCTCTGCTCTTCTTCACATAGTGGGATCTTTTACATCCACCTGTGAGGGCAGATGGGGCCTCAGTTTAATGTCTCATCCAAAATATGGCACCTCTAACAGTGCAGCATTCTCTCAGTACTGTACTACAGTAGAGTGTCAGCCTATGTTTTATGAACAAGACTCTGGTGTGAGACCCAAGCCCACAACCTAATGGTTCAGAGACAAGAGTGTTACCACTGAGCCACAGCTTACACAGTACCAGGAGCATAGCTTCGAATGACATGTGAACATAGTGAAGCAACCGTACGGGGCTACCTCCATGCTAAATAGCAGAAGCAGCAGCCTATAGACAGAGCTAAATGGTCCCACACCCCCATTTCAGATCAAAGCTCTGTAGCCCGACCACTCCAGTCAAGAATGGTGGTAGACAACCAGGCAACTACTAGGAGGAGGAGGCTCCATGCAGCAGATCTTTCATAGTTTTTTTCCTCTACTAAATAATGCAAAAGAAGAGGAATACCCCAAGGTTATTGCACAAGATAAAAGTTCACGGGGTTGGGGGTAATATATTTTCATGGATAGAGGATTGGCTGACTAACAGAAAACAGAGAGTCGGGATAAATGGTTCATTCTCTGTTTGGCAACCAGTAACTAGTGGGATGCGGCAGGGATCGGTGCTGGGACCCCATCTATTTACAATTTATATCAACGACTTGGAAGAAAGGACTGAGTGTAATGTAGCCAAGTTTGCTGATGATACAAAGATGGGAGGAAAAGCATTGTGTGAGGAGGACACAAAAATTCTGCAAAAGGACATAGACAGGCTAAGTGAGTGGGCAAAAATTTGGCAGATGGAGTATAATGTTGGAAAGTGTGAGGTCATGCACTTTGGCAGAAAAAAAATCAAAGAGCAAGTTATTATTTAAATGGAGAAAGATTGCAAAGTGCTGCAGTACAGTGGGGCCTGGGGGTACTTGTGCATGAAACACAAAAGGATAGTATGCAGGTACAGCAAGTGATCAGGAAGGCCAATCAAATCTTGGCCTTTATTGCAAAGGGGATGGAGTATAAAAGCAGGGAAGTCTTGCTACAGTTATACAGGGTATTGGTGAGGCGTGCAGTTTTGGTTTCCATATTTACGAAAGGATATACTTGCTTTGGAGGCAGTTCAGAGAAGATTCACTAGGTTGATTCCGGAGATGAGGGGATTGATGAGGGCAGAGTTGGCTAAAGTAGACTGGAAACACAGACTAAACGGTGGCACAATTGAGGAACAGTGGAGGACTTTTAAGGAGCTCTTTCATAGTGCTCAACAAAAATATATTCCAATGAAAAAGAAGGGTGGTAAGAGAAGGGATAACCAGCGGTGGATAACCAGGGAAATTAAGGAGAGTATCAAATTAAAAACCAATGCATATAAGGTGGCCAAGGTTAGTGGGAAAATAGAAGATTGGGAAAATTTTAAACGACAGCAAAGAATGACTAAGAAAGCAATAAAGAAAGGAAAGATAGATTACGAAGGTAAACTTGCGCAAAACATAAAAACGGATAGTAAAAGCTTTTACAGATATATAAAACGGAAAAGAGTGACTAAAGTAAATGTTGGTCCCTTAGAAGATGAGAAGGGGGATTTAATAATGGGAAATGTGGAAATGGCTGAGACCTTAAACAATTATTTTGCTTCGGTCTTCACAGTGGAAGTCACAGAAACCACGCCAGAAATTGCTGGTCACAGGAATGTGGAAAGGAAGGACCTGGAGACAATCACTATCACTAGGGGGGTAGTGCTGGACAGGCTAATGGGGCTCAAGGTAGACAAGTCCCCTGGACCTGATGAAATGCATCCCAGGGTATTAAAAGATATGGCGGAAGTTAAAGCAGATGCATTCGTTATAATCTACCAAAATTCTCTGGACTCTGGGGAAGTACCAGCGGATTGGAAAGCAGCTAATGTAACGCCTCTGTTTAAAAAGGGGGGCAGACAAAAGGCAGGTAACTATAGGTCGGTTAGTTTAACATCTGTAGTGGGGAAAATGCTTGAAACTATCATTAAGGAAGAAATAGCAGGACATCTAGATAGGAATAGTGCAATCAAGCAGACGCAACATGGATTCATGAAGGGGAAATCATGTTTAACTAATTTACTGGAATTCTTTGAGGATATAACGAACATGGTGAATAGAGGTGTACCGATGGATGTGGTGTATTTAGATTTTCAAAAGGCATTCGATAAGGTGCCACACAAAAGGTTACTGCAGAAGATAAAGGTACGCGGGGTCAGTGGAAATGTATTAGCATGGATAGAGAATTGGCTGGCTAACAGAAAGCAGAGAGTCGGGATAAATGGGTCCTTTTTGGGTTGGAAATCGGTGGTTAGTGTGTGCCACAGGGATCGGTGCTGGGACCACAACTGTTTACAATATACATAGATGACCTAGAAGAGAGGACAGAGTGTAGTGTAACAAAATTTGCAGATGACACAAAGATTAGTGGGAAAGCGGGTTGTGTAGAGGACACAGAGAGGCTGCAAAGAGATTTAGATAGGTTAAGCGAATGGGCTAAGGTTTGGCAGATGGAATACAATGTCGGAAAGTATGAGGTCATCCACCTTGGGAAAAAAAACAAAAAAAGGGAATGCTATTTGAATGGGGAGAAATTACCACATGCTGCGGTGCAGAGGGACCTGGGGGTCCTTGTGCATGAATCCAAAAAAGTTAGTTTGCAGGTGCAGCAGGTAATCAGGAAGGCGAATGGAATGTTGGCCTTCATTGTGAGAGGGATGGAGTACAAAAGCAGAGAGGTCCTTCTGCAACTGTATAGGGTATTGGTGAGGCCGCACCTGGAGTACTGCGTGCAGTTTTGGTCGCCTTACTTAAGGAAGGATATACTGGCTTTGGAGGGGGTACAGAGACGGTTCACTAGGTTGATTCCGGAGATGAGGGGGTTACCTTATGATGATAGATTGAGTAGACTGGGTCTTTACTCGTTGGAGTTCAAAAGGATGAGGGGTGATCTTATAGAAACATTTAAAATAATGAAAGGGATAGACAAGATAGAGGCAGAGAGGTTGTTTCCACTGGTCGGGGAGACTAGAACTAGGGGGCACAGCCTCAAAATACGGGGGAGCCAATTTAAAACCGAGTTGAGAAGGAATTTCTTCTCCCAGAGGGTTGTGAATCTGTGGAATTCTCTGCCCAAGGAAGCAGTTGAGGCTAGCTCATTGAATGTATTCAAGTCACAGATAGATAGATCTTTAACTAATAAGGGAATTAAGGGTTATGGGGAACGGGCGGGTAAGTGGAGCTGAGTCCACGGCCAGATCAGCCATGATCTTGTTGAATGGCGGAGCAGGCTCAAGGGGCTATATGGCCTACTCCTGTTCCTAATTCTTATGTTCTTATGACTTATGAGGAAAGGTTGAGTGGGTTGGGCCTCGACTCATTGGAATTCAGACGAATGAGAGGTGATCTTATCGAAACGTATAAGATTATGAGGGGGCTTGACAAGGTGGATGCAGAGAGGATGTTTCCACTGATGGGAGAGACTAGAACTAGAGGGCATGAGCTTAGAATAAGGGGCTGCTGATTTAAAACTGAGATGATGAGCAATTTCTTCTCTCAGAGGGTTGTAAATCTGTGGAATTCACTGCCTCAGAGAGCTGTGGAAGCTGGGACATTGAATAAATTTAAGACAGAAATAGACAGTTTCTTAAACGATAAGGGAATAAGGGGTTTTGGGAAGCAGGCGGGGAAGTGGAGCTGAGTCCATGATCTGATCAGCCATGATCTTATTGAATGGTGGAGCAGGCTCGAGGGGCTGTATGGCCCACTCCTGCTCCTATTTCTTATGTTCTTATGTAAGAAATGCCCATATTTTTAATTGGAGTAATTCAAAATGTTGCTGCAAAACATCTTAGCAAAAAAAGTGCTAAAAACAAACATTCAAGAAAATCAAACTTTTAGAAATCCAGCTCTCACAAATTCAATGTTTGGGTTTACTTTAGAAAGTGTGCATGGGAACATCTGCTGATTTTTCTTGAAGCAATCACTTTTTAACTGGCCTGAAGTGGATTAATGAGCCAACTAAACACCCGACAACGTGAGAACATTGGGGAATTATAATCATTATAGTGACATTACCATTGATTTAATTTGAAATGAAGCTGTTATGTTTGCATGGGGACTTTAAACTGGAGTAAAAGGCCAGTTGAAGGATTGCATACTTTGCAAAACAGGCAGCAATCTGGCAATATGGATCTCCGTCCGGTTTTCTGGCCCACATGCCTGTTCCATGCCACAGCCACCAGCCATGCTGAACAGAAAACCTGACCTGAAAGGACATGCAACCATTGTTCTTACTTTTTTGAGTTATAGTGGGCCCAAGTTTCCACATGATTTGCGCCTGATTTTTAGGAGCAACTGGTGGAGAACGAACTATCTTAGAAATCGCAATTCTCCACATTTTTTTTTCTGCAGTTCTAGTCAGGTAGAACAGTTCTACTTTGGAACAGAATTTTTTCTTCAAAAGGGGGCGTGTCCGGCCACTGACGCCTGATTTGGAAGTTTCCACAGTGAAAACGTACTCCAAACTAAATTGGAATGGAGCAAGTGAAGATTTTTGTAGAACTGAAAAAACCTGTTCAACACATTAAAAAATCAGGCGCAGGTTACAAATTAGGCGTCCAGAACGAGGTGGCGGGGGTGGGGGGGGAAAGGGAAGTCATTAAATTCTATAATAAATCCTTATTTATACTTATACAAATATTATACAAATAAATCCAATCTGAATAAACATTTATAAGCAAAGAAAATAAACCATCTTCCTACCTGTGTGAAAGTGCTTCAGGCAGGCCTTTCGGGACCGAAGGCTGAACGGGCCGGCCCGAGACTTCGGGCAGGGCCCGTCCCCAGCACCAGATTTACAGGTAGGTGGCGTTGGGTTGGGTCGGGTCGGGGAGGTTCGGTTCGGTTCGGGGGGGGGAGGGAGGGAGGGAGAGAGAGGGAAGGAGAGAGAGAGGGGGGAGGGAGAGAGAGAGGGAGGGAGGGAGGTCAGGTCGGATCCAGTCCGGGAGCGGGAGTCGGGTCGGGTCGGGTCGGGTCCAGTGGGGGGGGTCGGGTCCGGTCGGAGGGGGGGGGTCGGTTCGGGTCGGGTCGGGGGGGGGGGGGTCGGGTCGGGTTGGGGGGGGGGGGGGTTCGGTTCGGGTCGGGGGGGCGGGAGCGCGGGTCGGGTCGGGTCCAGTCGGGGGGGCGGGAAGCAGGAACAGGAGCACGGGTCGGGTCGGGTCGGGTCCAGTCGGGGGGGCGGGGAGCGGGAACAGGAGCGCGGGTCGGGTTCTGTCGGGGGGGGGCGGAGCGGGAACAGGAGCGCGGGTCGGGTCGGGTCCAGTTGGGGGGGGGGAAGCGGGAACAGGAGCGCGGGTCGGGTCCAGTCGGGGGGGGGGCGGAGCGGGAACAGGAGCGCGGGTCGGGTCGGGTCCAGTCGGGGGGGGGGGGGGCGGAGCGGGAACAGGAGCTCAGGTCGGGTCGGGTCCAGTCGGGGGGGGGGGGGTCAGAGCGGGAACAGGAGCACGGGTCTGGTCCGGAGGCAGGGTGGGGGTAGCGGGTGTTGGGTCTGGTCCGGAGGCAGTGGGGGGGCGGGGAGCGGGTGTCGGGTCCGGTCCGGAGGCGGGGGGGGCGGGGAGCGGGTGTCAGGTCTGGTCGGGAGGGGGGAAGCAGGAGCTGGCCGTGGAAGGAGCCTTATTCACGCAGCCCCAGTGAGGCCATTCGGCCAGGGCTAGGGGCTGCGTGCTTCTGGCCCCTCCCACACAGTTTGGCGCCTGGAGCTACTGCACTTGCGTGCCCACTGTAGCGCGCATTTGCAGAGGTCCCGGCACTGTTTTCAGCACAGGGACCTGGCTCCGCCCCCTACAGCTCGTGCTACGCTGCGCCGAGGGCCAGCGGACCTGCAGGGAGGTGGAGAATACGGAGGATTTTTTTAGGCGCACTTTGTGGCGCGAAAAACGGGCGTCCAGGTCGGGACTGTGCCGTTCTAGGCACGTGTGGAAACTTGGGCCCAGTTTATCTATTTTATTGACCTTATCTCATTCTTATTTTTGGGACTGCCATTTAGGAATGAAGACTGCAAACTGCTATTCTGTCCTGTGATCCTTCTGTATTGTGCCACAGTCACCTATATTTGTCTTAAAAAAATTAATAAACTTTATCCTTGTCACTGGGTCCCTATCCCCCAGTCTATTGATTTCAAAATCCTTGGACTTCTCTACAAACCTCTCATTGCTTTTGCCCCACCGAACCTCTGCAAACTTCTCCAAGCTCAGTCCTAGTTTGTAACCCCCTGCTGTTCTGACTCTGGCCTTCGGTGTCACCCCTGTCCTCCTCTATCCCATTTTCAGTGGAACCTACAGTTATCATGTCCCAGCTCCTGAAAGCCTCTCTCCCACCACAGCTCTCTCCACTTTCAAAAGTCTCCTGAAAACCTATCTCTTGAATTGCCTCCCCTAATTCTCCCAAATTCCTGCTCTTTGTTCTGTTCCTCTTTCTAAAGCATCTTGAGATGTTGTGCTCAATCAAAGGTGCTCGATAAATGCACGTTGTTGTTGCTCGTGTGCTAAATTCGCATTTTGACATAAATGATTCATGTGATGAGTACAGTCAAATTATTTAAACTGCTGGGTAGTTCATCTTTAAAGTGAATAACAGATAGTGATGTGACGGCTGACTCAGAGAAAGTTATATGATTAAAGTTGATCAATGCAAAACGTTCTGTTAGGACGGCAGACCGTTCTTGTTACTGTGTTTAATGTAGACTGCAGCATTTAACATGTCCCCTTGCAGAGTGCCCCCGATAACGACAGCGTCATTAGCCAGATGGGAAAGTACAAAATCACAATTTCCCTATTGAGTGTTCCTTCATTAATTCATCTCCTGTTTACAAGTACCAACTTGTTCCTTTATCTGCATTCCATTTGACTTAAAAATACATTTTGCTAATAACAGAACCAAGCAGTGATTAAAATACTTGTGCCGAATGAGCCTCATTGCATGCCTGCTGTCTTTTTAAGCCCTTTTATTATTTAGAAACCAGCAGTTATTTTCTTGTAAAGATGAGATTTGCATACAGGAGACTACACTCAACACGATCATGCATATTTTGATACTGCTCTATTACCACTTGCGAGAAACAATAATTTTTCCAGTTTACTGGAAACAAGTCCCAACAAATTGTTTTGGAAACTGCAGTAATGGTAACACAATTCCCCAGCTGCAGCCGATCCTTCTTTAGTTAGTACAAGGCAATAGAAGAAGGCATAATTTATACAGAGCCAGGACAAGTTCGGACAGCTTTTAACTCGGAGATGTGAATTACTGCAGCTACAACTGTAAGCAGAAACAGAAGCACTACAATGGAATGTTAAAGAAAGTCCGGCCAAATATCTCTGACATTGTTTCCTCAGATGGGAGCTGCTAGTGTCTAACATTTGCCCCTCCTTTAGAAAAATAAAACATCGCCCTGGAATTAGAATTCTACGCTTGTTTTAACCAAGTAGATTTGAATATTGGTTGAGAAATCTGATGGTTATATGAAAATATGTTTTGCCAAAAAAAACTTGAAATAAAATGCCCAAATACTGGACTGCATTGTTACAGATTAAAAGGGTTTTTTAGAGTTTATCAATAAGGTGCCTATTTGACTGTAAATATTACACATTTTAGATATAAGGTTCAAATATGGTATCATATAAACCCTTAACATGGTAATCAAATTACTCTCTCCAGTATTTTAATGCGAGGATTAACCCATTAACCCATTTATTTTAAAAGGATACATGCCTCTGTTAAAATGGGAACAAGACACAATTGATCCGAACACATTAAGCACCCACACAATAGTGTAGCCAAGAGTAATTTCGACCAATATATTCTAAATGCAACTTGTAAAAAGCATTAATTTTCTAGAAAGAAAGACATACTTTAGTGTCAAACAAAATAAAGGGTGCTGATTTGAATTCTTGAAATATCGAGTAGATTCTTCATAGCCCGTAGAGAAAGAAACATTTTATTTCTCCTTGGAATTCATTGAGAAAATATATCCTTGCAAGCGACTGCATTCATCGTACACTTGACATTTAGTAACAATGGAGAAATTGCTAAATGGATTGTGGGGATGTGATTAAAGTTAATTACAACCAGCAAAAGTAGAATATTGTTATTGATTGTTCCAGCAGAGCCTGACATCTCTCCGTCACAAGGGAATATGTGAATTATGTTGATACCCTTAACGGAAGAATATTTCACTGCTGGTGTCTGATATCTATTTTTGTTATTAATGAGTTTTATTTTGTTTCTCAAAGATTATAGGCTGAAGAATGAAAGAGGCAATCTCTTTTCCTCAGTTGCTGGCTTATAATACAAAGCCGTTATCTAATGTTATTAAATGAAATAGTTGCACTTGACATTTAAAAAAAATGTCAAACCTGTCAAATAATAACAGAAATATAATCAAAATTATCAGATCTAAAAGAGCTATTCACTGATGGACAATGCAATTAATTCCTGGTGCGTTGTTATGTCAAAATCCACGACGAGGCCTTGGACAACATGGACCATTTTCCATACCTCGGGAGCCTACCGTCAACAAGGGCAGACATTGACGATGAGGTCCAACACCGCCTTCAATGTGCCAGTGCAGAATTAGGTCACCTGAGGAAGAGAGTGTTTGGAGACCAGGACCTCAAACCCGGCACCAAGTTCATGATCTACAGAGCAGTGGTGATACCCACCCTCCTATATAGCACTCTGTCTTACCTGTCCTGTAGTAATACCCGCACTCCTATATGGTTCAGAGACATAGACTATGTATAGCAGGCACCTGGAAAAATACCACAAACATTGCCTCCGCAAGATCCAGCAAATCCATTGACAGGATAGATGCACCTTCAGTATTCTCACTCAGGCCTTTCTTGAAGATGGTCATGATTACAGTGATCTACTGGCTCTGAGATCTCCTGGCATGATCTCCTCCTTCCAGATAAGAGAGATGAGGTCATTAATCCACGGCAGTAGTGCTTCTCCACCATGTTTTAGTGCTTCGGCGGGGATTCCATCTGCTCCTGATGACTTGTTGTTCTTCAGTTGTCGGATGGCCTTTTCAACCTTGTGCTGGGCTGGGGTTGTGCTGAGGTGGCGGCGGGTAGTGTGCTGTGGGATGGAGTTGAGGACACTCACGTCGAAGAGTCTCAGTTAAGGAGATCCTCGAAGTGCTCCTTCCAGCGGGCACTGACTGCCTCTCTGTTCTTGATAAGCATCTCTCCATTCTTGATCAGTAGTGGGGTAGGGCCTTGGGTGCTTGGGCCGCAGGTCGTCTTGACTGCGCTGAAGAATCCTCACATGTCATAGTTGTTGGCTGGCTGCTGGATATCTTGAGCTTTCTCCACCCACCAGCTGTTCTTTAGGTCACGGGATTTCTGTTAGACCTCGGCCTTCAGACGTCTGTAGAGCTGCTTTCTTGCCCTCAAGTTGTGTTGCTGCTTTCAGTCTGAGAATGCTTGTGCTTGTGGCATATTAGCTCCTGGATCTCCTGATTGTTCTCATCAAACCAGTCTTGGTGTTTCCTGGTCCAGTGACCGAGCGTCTCTTCACAGGTGCTGATTATAGAAGCCTTGAGAGCAGACCAGGCACTGTGGACACTCTGCATCTCTGGATCACTGGGATCAGGTTGGTCGGGTGAGGCGCTGGCTGAATTGGGCTTTCTTAGCAGGATCTTTGAGTGCTCCGGCGTTGCTTTTCCTGCGGCATTGTTTCTGCTGCCATCACTGTTTTGGTGGATGACCTTGAGGAGCTCTGGGCCTAGTAAGCCTGGCTTCAGACTGCACAACCTTGGCGTGGGCAGCAGCAATTTGAGCTGGCTAGGGGTACGATGTTGTCATCCTGAGAAAGGACTGCAGGTTCATCCTCCACGGAGCCACTGCCACTCCCTCAGGCAGCCCTTCAGCAATCCTAGTAATCTGCTGGAGTACAGACTGCTGGACTCCTTTAACATCCTGCAAGTCCCTTTCAACATTAGTACACTCAGCCACGATGGCAACAGTTGGTGCTTGTGAGGTAGCAAGCTGAGCTTGCATGACAGCAGTCCGAGCTTCCATTGGAGCACTCAGATGTTGGGTGCCTTCTGCTTGTGCTGCATTGATAGCTGAGACATCGGCCATCAGACGCTGCATGTTTAGAAGGGTTGGAAGTGGTGTACTTCAGGGGTCCGTGCTGGATCATTTTTGTTTCCAGTATATTTAGATGATTTGAACTTGGATATAGGGAACAAAATCTCAAAATTTGCTGATGAAAATTACGAAGTGAAGAGGATTATCAAAGATAGAGGAATAATGAACCTATATGAAATCTCCTAACCTTGCAAGAGTCACATGGGGGTAGAAATTTGATCACCAAATCTGCGCAGCACACTCAACCCATGCCAGAACACATGGGCATCTTTAAGTAGTGAAATTGGTCCCGGTACCTCATTTACTTTGAATAGTTCGTCTGCCAGCTCACCTAATTGGGGTCATGAAAATAACGTTATTTGGTATTTAAAGGCAGTCTACATTTTTTGAAGAGGAGCACTGTTGTTGCTGAACACTGGAATCCATCGGAGACACTTCAGACATTCCTGAAACAGCTGTTATGAGGGCCCCCCGGGTTCCCCAACGCACGTCTGATGTGGTCGCATGAGATCTATGCTCCAAATTGCTTTGCTGTGGACCTGTTTCACGCCCGAAGAACAGGAGATGTGAGCTTCAATTTCCTCTCAAGATGTCAAATACATGTTCGGTCTATAAAGTACAGAAATTACGCTGCAATATTATCATTTGGATAGTCCTCTGTTCACTATTTCAACAGAAGTGTTAGATTGTTTATTTTAAGAGTTATGAATTAATGCAATAATATCTGCAGTGTAATGTTGATGCTAAATTAATCCGGTGATTTCTCCAAGTCCAGAAGGGCAACATTTTTTTACTTGATATGCATTTTTTGCACTATTTTTAAAACAGTATTTCTGTTTTGGGTTTTATTCCCCAAAATTTAGAAGGTTAAGGGGTGATCTGTCAAAGTTTTCAGGATATTATGGGGAACAGATAGGGTAGATAGTTGGTAGATCTGCTGGTTGAGGATTCTAGGACTAAGGGACATAGTCCAAAAATTAGAGCCAGACCTTTCAGGAGTGAAATTGCTGCGATTTCGCCACACGCAGCTGGATTGATGCGGCCGGGATTGGTGGTGTGTGGTAAGCCCGCTCCGGACTCGAGCCCGCCCACTGTCTTGAATCTTCCAATGGTGAGGCTTGTTAAGCCCGTCCTGTGGGCTTCCCGGCCAAATAAGAGGAAGCTGGTCTGATGACGTCATTTGCTGATGTGTTATCAGCCGGTTTCCTTAAAGGGACCATGCCCACATTGCTTTTGATAGTTCTTCTGTCAGTGTTCTACAGCATTGAGGTCCTGCAAACACAGACAAGCACTGCACAGAGATGCAGGGCTGCACCCAGGCTCTCCCATGACTCCCTCGAGATGCTTTTGGAGGGAGTCACAGCACGCAGGGAGATCCTCTTCCCTTCCAATGGGCGGAAGAGACCTCCCCAGGAGACCAACGCAGCTTGGTTGCACAGTGCACAGAGGGCAGAAGCAGGGCTGTCATCAGGAGGACCAGGCTGCAGTGGCGCAAACTTTTAATGATCTCAGATGATCATGAAACGTTACTGCAAAGCCACACTCAACCTCATTCTGTTGTGCCACTCATCATATCCCCATTACTCTGCCTTCCCTATTCTACTCCTGCACATCCTTACTCACACCAACTGATCTTGCACCTCCACCCATCCATCTCTATCTACATTTTCAGTTTCCCATTTCACTAGCCACCCCTCACATTCACCATCATCCTTGTCCAATCATACCAACTAACAATACATAGCTAGGCACTTGGGTCCTTTAGCCAATGTTCGTGTAT